>NW_028296729.1:0-77553 GCF_055471065.1 Atractosteus spatula | reverse complement strand
CAAATGGGATCAAGCAATTTAAAACATATGTTCAGGGTACAGGAAAGTTGTTATAGAGATGAATGGTATTCGTGAAACAAATAATGTTGCAAAAAACTTTGCCAAAACTCACAACCCATTTAACATTCATCAGACAGGTTGAATCAGTTGGATATCTCTTAGGTTCAAAATCCACTCAACGGCTGTATAATGCAAGCTCAAGAGTCAAAAGAACAGTAGTGAACTACAGTTCTTAAAATAATAAACAGCCATTTGATTTTGTGAATGATCTATCATACACCCTTGGAATTATGTTACAGATTTGGAAGTTTGCACAGCTTGTAGTCTTTCTAACTCCATGAGACACGCAGACAGGGAGAGAAGCTGGGGGTCAGAGCGCAGGGTCAGCCACTGTGCTCTTGTGCCAAACAGGTCATACAAAGACCGCCATTCCTTATATCTTTCCCTGAACCTGTGCGTCACTTCCTCACCTTCCAGAAGCAAAATATTCAGCTTCCACACACCCTTCCCCACAGTAACAGCTGTTGGAATAGAAATTGTACATGACAGCAGACAATGGTCAGAGAAAAAAAAAACAGGGGTTAGGCCTGCGGTCGTGCAAGTAAAATCAAGTACCAAAACAAAATGCGTGAGGCTTGGGTCCCATTAGACTAGTGCCATGTGAAACCTGCCCTCCCCTGACTATGAAGTTTGAAGCCATCTTTCAGTTTAAAATCTTTACATAATGTTTGCAATAATATTGATGATTTATCAAATTGGACCCACCTCTCGCCCCTCATTCTGCCTTCTCTTTCTAAAAGAGAATTAAAATCCCCAGCTAAAACCACTGGTTCCCATCCCAATAAATATACTCAGTTCCTGAATTAGGACATATCTGTCATGTGAGCAACTCAGACAATATATATTTAAGAGTTTAAATTAGACATTCATGAAACCCAGATATACCACCAGTGCTCTCCCTGGTTTCACTACAAGGTGGTGACGTACCTCTACCATCTTATTTTTAATAAGAACAGCTATACCATCAGATTTATTTTCTTTGGACCCACTCCAGATTGATGGGCCCAATGTCCCCAGTTCTTCCATATCCTTATAGCAGTTTTGAAAGGGTAACCCACACTCCTGTAACAACACAATATCAGCATTTACCTTCCTCAGAAATGATAGTATATTCCTTGCCCTTAACTTGGAGCGAATGCTTCTCACATTTATTGACACAATATTAAGAGCCATACTTAAAGTAGGACCAGGGGAGACTAAAAGCTCTGGCTACAATCATTCAGTAGGTGACACCTACTATACAGGCCTCCCCCCCCCTTTTGCTTTAATTGTCTCCTCCTCCACCACCCCCACAATCCATAGGATATTTCTCCACCTGCCCTCCTTGAGTCTCTGGTTCTAAAGCTTGGTCAGTAAGATCACATATACTGTATTGGAGACATCTAAACCCATGGGAGAACCTACCTGAGGACTCGGAAAATGATCTTCCCTCACTCTACTGCTCGGAGTTAAATCATTTTCTAAATCCAATGTCTCTTTTAGACTGCACCCTCTGTTCTGTACATTTCATTTGAGCACTTTCAGTCTCCACAGGTGGCAGGCTATTGGAAGAGATGCTACCAATCAATTCAGATTCCACCTCACTTTTTGCAACATCATCATTCTCTTCTACCTCCCCCTCATCCCCTTCACTCCATTCTGAACCCTCGCTCTCTTTTCCACCACTTTCTTCAACGTCAACCACATCCAGTTCCTGATCCAGAACCACTGCTCCAGCCCTAAATGCCTCTTCAAACTCTTCCTGTTTTTGCATTGGTCTTCCCAGTTTTGTTCTATTTGCAAAGGAATTTGGACAGTCTTTAAACACATGACCTTCACACTCACAGAGATTACATTTCCTCACACTTGTACATTCAGTATATGCATGTCCAATTTCCTTGCACATACCACACGCCAGTACCCCAGCTCCCCACATCTCCTGCACAGTTTTGGCTGCCCTTGGTAGAACACAAGGCCTCTATTTTCACCTAATCCAATCAAAGAAGGAATGTGTTTAAATCCACCATAACCATTTTTTGTCTTCATGCAATGAAACAGGTACTCTCCATGCACAGTTCCAGATGCCATCATCATCCAAGAAGCTCACCTTTCACTAAACAATACTTAGACAACCATGTCACAACATCTTCCTTCATCACCATCTCATTAAACATGCAAAAAATCACAGTCCTATTAATTAATAATAATTGCTTACACTTATATAGTGCTTTTCTGGACACTCCACTCAAAGCGCTTTACAGGTAATGGGGACTCCCCTCCACCACCACCAGTGTGCAGCATCCACCTGGATGATGTGACGGCAGCCTTACTGTGCCAGAACGCTCACCACACATCAGCTTTCAGTGGGGAGGAAAGCAGAGAAATGTAGCCAATTCATAGAGGGGGATTATTAGGAGGCCATGATTGGTAAGGGCCAATGGGAAATTTGGCTGGGATGCCAGGGTTACACCCCTACTCTTTTCGAGAAACGCCCTGGGATTTTTAATGACCACAGAGAGTCAGGACCTCGGTTTTAAGTCTCATCCGAAGGACGGCTCCCGTTTACAGTATAGTTTCCCCGTCACTATACTGGGGCACTAGGACCCACACAGACCACAGGGTGAGTGCCCCCTGCTGGCCCCACTAACACCTCTTCCAGCAGCAACCTTGGTTTTTCCCAGGAGGTCTCCCATCCAGGTACTGACCAGGCTCACACCACATTAGAGAGATCCATCAGCTTCTGCCATTCAAACATTCTAATCAGGCCCACATCCTTTTTTCTCCTCTATTTTCATCCAAAATTGTTCCAGTAACTTCACCGATTGAAACTAATGTCAAAACCAATTCCCTTCAGCAAAGTGATTAAGCATTTGACATCTAATGCCTTAATCCTTTCTGTAACACCTTCCTTGAAAAGTCCAACCGTGAAATATCACCCGAGTGAGCCGAACCCTCACCACCCTTATACACCAAACGTCCGCAAAAGTAACGGCGCATGCCGACTCTACAGGCCACCATGGCCGTTACAAATGTGTCGAAAGCAAACTAAACCTAAACCGAAACCTCTTCTGTGCACCAAACCCCCCAAAACCCTATTCCCTTAATCTTACACTTATACAGAATCTCCACTTCTGGGTTTAACCCTTTACATCTCCAACACTGGTTAGAGACTCAGTGTTTCCCGGTCTCAGTGGTTACTCGGCGAGCTGCAGGTGAAACTCGTTGTTCTGCGCTCCCTGTGCGGAATGCGTGTCTCCTCCCTCCAGACTCATCAAACCGCCTTCATACTCTACAGCGGGAAAAAAAACTCCCTTTACTGTCTTCATACAGTACATCCCTCTTAAATCCCAGAAACACAGAAACTCTGGGGTGTTTCGGTGAGTCAGTACTGGGTTTCTCTGTTCGAGGTTACAAGAAGAAACAATAAAAGCGTTGAAAGCAGGAAGTTATTTCTGCTCGTAGGCATAAACATATAAAAATAAATTTTCTGATTCCTAAAACCTAATAAAATCAAGTCTCCTTTTCGTCCCCAATGCATATAACTGAATATAAACCAGTCAAGTTCAGCTACTTTTCTGATGTATATGAATACACTAGTTCTGGCGCAGCTGTTACAACAAAGATACTTAAGAACTTTTTTTTCATACGAGCTCTTGCCGTTTTTAAATTGAATATTTTTTTCATTTCGGTAAATCACACGAAACACCAGCAACACTCATCGTAAGGATCTGACCAATCACATTCCTGAATTTTAAACCCATTTAGTATTTATTTTTAACTTGTTTTATTTTTTTTTAATTTTACACACCTGTTTTAAGTATTCTTGCCATTTTTAGCATATTGTAAGTGGATTTTTTTCAAACATTTTATTTTTTAAATCATATCAACCCATTGTAACTTCCCATTGATAATTCCTGAGCTTTATAACTGTGTATTATTTCTTTTTACCTTGTTTTAATTATTTCATTATTTAATAGAGCTTTTTAATATATTGTGAGCATTTTAGTGTCATTTTAAAATAGCACTATCAATGCTCCTGACTTTTAAACCTGTATTTATTCTGACATTATTCTCTCCACCTGCAGATGAGGGAGGTATTTGATTTTAAATTTGTTGATTATGGGGGAAAATGTACATTCATTTCCTTGTATGTATCACCAGTGGGAAACTTTTTTTGGATGAATTGTATTTTTGGATGAATTGCAATCTTTACTTCAAGGCCTTCAGACTGATATAGAAATGACGGGAGATTTAAATGACACATTTGACAAATCAGACAGAAACAGCATAACATCTAAAATGGCAGAACCCTCTAAAGTACTGAAAAATTTCAGGCACATTCATAATAAATAAAATGTATTTAATTTGAAGCATAAAATTTGCTTTTATTTTTTACCTCACCTCACCTAATGCTATTGCATTAACGAGGCTGAAGTTGGCTTCTTATTCGCCAGCTTCTTCGCGTTTTTCATTCCATCTTAAATGCTGCTGTTGTGATGTTATGCCGCCTTTCGCCTGTAGATGGATCTCTACAGTCATTTTTAAAAATACTTATCCGGATGTATTACTGTACATATCCTCAGTAAAGGGGAATATGTAAGTAGAGACTGTCCAAATTGCATTTTTGTATGAAACACATTTCAGAAACACAACTCACAATAAAACAATCTGGCATGTTATACAACAAGTAAATAAGACAAAGGCAAAACATAAGTTCACTGGCACTTTCTGGATATTGTCCTCGACCTTGGCTTCTGATCATAAAAAGTCTCAAACTCTTGCATTTTGCAAGAAATTTTAATATAGCAGTTTTAAATGGGACATTTAGAACATGGCATATGAGAATATATGGTTAACTGAGGATGAGCAGGGCGTGAGCGCACTTTCATCTTATTGCTGTGAACCTACCTCCTGGTTATAAAAATGTCTAAAAATTCTGACACAGATGTGTGAGAGACAATGGAAAAGACTTTCAAAAGCCTGAACTTCAGGACATTGTACTGTACCGTTTTTTAAATACGACCCTCTGAACATGGCATGAGAGAATACATTGGCAAATGGTAAATGCAATGTTTGCTATATTGCTAGGGCCCTCCCTCCTGATTTTAAAATCGTCTCATATTTCTGACATCAAGGTGTGAGACACAATATAACAGACTGTCACAATCCTGAACTTCAGGACATTTTACTGTACCATTTTAAAAATATGACCCTCTGAACATGGCATGTGAGAAAATGGCATGTGAGAATACATTGGGAAAAGGTGAATGCAATTTCTGCTGATTACAAAATCGTCTCACAATTCTGACACTGAGGTGTGAGACACAATGTAACAGGCACTCATAATTTTGAAGTACAAGAGATTTTACTGTTATGTTTTTTTTTAATAATGACCCTCTGAACACAGCATGTGGGGATTTATAGTCAACAAAATAGCACACATTCTGCCAATTTGCTTTGTCCCTCCTTCCTCGTTACCAAAACATCTTAGTATACCGACACTAAGGTAAATATCGGAGTCAACCAATGCTGATCAGGTTCTGCTGCTGCTGAGCCCTCACCCTTCACCATAAGGTCCAATTCCCCAAGCCTGCTGACCATATATGTCCATCCCTTCTCGTCAAAACTCGTATTTTCACAGGGTAACCTTCAGAAATCGCAGTATAGAATGAAAAAAAAAAACTCCAATAGATCTCGGCCGCTGTTGGTGATTTTCCTTTAAAAACAAATGAATGTCAGGAAATTTTACGGAGTGTATCACTTTCACCGAGACCGAGAAGTCTCCACGACCAGTCTTGTACCGCAATGAAATACAGAGCCCGTAGGGGGCAGTAGGCTTGCAAATATAGCTCTCTGTGTATATAATGAAGAAGCAGAGATTAGTTCCTCATCTGCATGTTGCAGAGCCATACGCTACTCGTACCAGCAGCTGGGGTTTGATCCCTGCACGGGCGATTAGTTGAAAGACCATTTAGCCAGCTGGCTTTCTTTTGATCTCACTAAATTGAGATCTTGAAACCAAAATAGTTAATAAATATGTAACACAACCATTGTTTCCCAAGAAGGAAAGCTGTTTTGTACTGACGTCACTCCTTTTTATTTAACCCAGATTGTGAAGACAACTCCGCCCTATCAAAGAAAAATGTTACTCAAAAGTTGGAAAGCACACTCTGATTCCATCTGTATATTTGATTCCCGCGATCCGTTCAAAGCTTCTTAGTGTTTTGCAAGCAAATCATTTCAGGGAGGAAACTCAGTTTAGTGAATTACTTTTGTATTTTCACTCATTGAATTTGATATTTGTACTCTCTTTGCATTCTCAGCAATAATAACAGTAAAAAAGAAAGTGGTAAGATGGAAAAAAAGAAAAGTTTATTTTGACTTCTGTTCCGCGACTGATGAATACTACTGTGTGACTTTATTTCTTACATGAATTATGTTATTTTGCCCCGCAGAGCACACACCGCCTCAGGACACTCCATCCCGGCCTCTCAGTTCACCACCGCGCAGGAATCTGTTGATGCTGTCCCCACCGCCTATCTCCCCCCAGGAAGCACAGCAGAATTCACAGACGCCAGTGGGATGAATAATTCACACAGATATCCAACTGTTACCCATCACTCAGGAGATGGAGGGGGGGTTGTACTTGCAGTGCATCGGCATAGACGGGAAAGCAAGAGCTGACCGCTACGCCGCCCTCGTGTTTCGAAATCTTGTGACTTTTGAAATTTACTGGGGGTGGACCACGTCTGTAAATTTCGATGGGTCCAGAGGCAAAAGTGCCTTGCCTTGCAATCTCCGGGAAACCATTAGTACAATGGTGAATCGGAGATTCTCAACCCTTGCTGCGTACGACTGGAAAAGAATTCGTGATCGGATCAACGAAATGCTTCGTAGGAGGAGGCGGTCTTTTCCTCTTGTCTAACAGTCTGTCCACAAACAAAACATTCCTGTTAGACAAGAGGAATTGAAAAAAAACAATTTTGTCAATGAAAACCGGTGTGTGTGTCTCTCCCTGCTGGATGTCCCTCTCACAAACTGCTGAATGAATAAAATAATTTTATTGAAAATGCGTTTGCGATTGTCTGGTCTTTAAATTCTTGAGATACGCAATTCCATATTATACAGTGCCTTGCGAAAGTATTCGGCCCCCTTGAACTTTTCAACCTTTTGCCACATTTCAGGCTTCAAACATAAAGATATAAATTTTTTATTTTATGTGAAGAATCACCAACAAGTGGGACACAATTGTGAAGTGGAACGAAATCTATTGGATTTTTGAAACTTTTTTAACTAATAAAAAAATGAAAAGTGTGGCGTGCAAAATTATTCGGCCCCCTTGCGTTAATACTTTGTAGAGCCACCTTTTGCTGCGATTACAGCTGGAAGTCGCTTGGGGTATGTCTCTATCAGTTTTGCACATCGAGAGACTGAAATTCTTGCCCATTCTTTCTTGCAAAACAGCTCGAGCTCAGTGAGGTTGGATGGAGAGCGTTTGTGAACAGCAGTTTTCAGCTCTTTCCACAGATTCTCGATTGGATTCAGGTCTGGACTTTGACTTGGCCATTCAAACACCTGGATACGTTTATTTGTGAACCATTCCTTTGTAGATTTTGCTGTATGTTTGGGATCATTGTCTTGTTGGAAGATAAATCTCCGTCCCAGTCTCAGGTCTTTTGCAGACTCCATCAGGTTTTCATCCAGAATGGTCCTGTATTTGGCTGCATCCATCTTCCCCTCAATTTTAACCATCTTCCCTGTCCCTGCTGAAGAAAAGCAGGCCCAAACCATGATGCTGCCACCACCATGTTTGACAGTGGGGATGGTGTGTTGAGGGTGATGAGCTGTGTTGCTTTTACGCCAAACATATCGTTTTGCATTGTGGCCAAAAAGTTCGATTTTGGTTTCATCTGACCAGAGCACCTTCTTCCACATGTTTGGGGTGTCTCCCAGGTGGCTTGTGGCAAACTTTAGACAAGACTTTTTATGGATATCTTTGAGAAATGGCTTTCTTCTTGCCACTCTTCCATAAAGGCCAGATTTGTGCAGTGTAAGACTGATTGTTGTCCTATGGACAGACTCTCCCACCTCAGCTGTAGTTCTCTGCAGTTCATCCAGAGTGATCATGGGCCTCTTGGCTGCATCTCTGATCAGTCTTCTCCTTGTCTGAGCTGAAAGTTTAGAGGGACGGCCAGGTCTTGGTAGATTTGCAGTGGTCTGATACTCCTTCCATTTCAAGATGATCGCTTGCACAGTGCTCCTTGGGATGTTTGAAGCTTGGGAAATCTTTTTGTATCCAAATCCGGCTTTAAACTTCTCCACAACAGTATTACGGACCTGCCTGGTGTGTTCCTTGGTCTTCATGATGCTCTCTGCGCTTTCAACAGAACCTTGAGACTATCACAGAGCAGGTGCATTTATACAGAGACTTGATTACACACAGGTGGATTCTATTTATCACCATCAGTCATTTAGGACAACATTGGATCATTCAGAGATCCTCGCTGAACTTCTGGAGTGAGTTTGCTGCACTGAAAGTAAAGGGGCCGAATAATTTTGCACGCCCCACTTTTCATTTTTTTATTAGTTAAAAAAGTTTCAAAAATCCTATAGATTTCGTTCCACTTCACAATTGTGTCCCACTTGTTGGTGATTCTTCACATAAAATAAAAAATTTATATCTTTATGTTTGAAGCCTGAAATGTGGCAAAAGGTTGAAAAGTTCAAGGGGGCCGAATACTTTCGCAAGGCACTGTATTCCCTTTTAATCAAATTCTAAAAGTATGCTTGTTGACTCCGGTATCACGTTAGTTAAAGACTTCGAAGCTTACAATGTTTAGGGAGAAATGGAATACTGGTGTGTATTTTTTTCTTTAAAGTACCAAGACCAGCTATATACTGTATGTTTATGTTCCAAAATTAATATCGTTTATGGCCTTCACACGCATTACAGTATGCTCCTATTCTTTTTATGCTCAGCTACTAAGATTTCCCTTCAGTGGTAAAATTCAATATCTACAACGGGCACAGTAAAGACGTTTACAGTAAGTCTTTCTACGACAGACCGACCACGAGTGCCCCTGTCGGTCAACCAATCACGCACCGCGGTATTTTGCTTTATCGCGCGTCATCATGCACGACGCCGTAGCCAATTACCTGCGGTACGTGTCTGTACTTTGAATGGCTGCATCTGTATGGTTTAAATTGTACCTTGGTATTTCAAACTCTCTCTAGAATGTTATCCATTTCTATTTTATTTTGACAGGAACTGTTAAAAGGCTAATGACACTAGATGAAAAGAGAAGAAAGAAAACACAACGTTTCAGCCGTGGAGCCCTCACACCTGAAGAAGGCTCAACGGCTGAAATGTTGTGTTTTCTTTCTTCTCTTTTAAGCATGGAATAGACCTATTACTTGTTCCTTTGCTGCCTACACATGCTGACGCAGCTCCCCACCTGAACTGATAATGATACTAGATGCCTGGTAGTTTGTGGTACTTGGTTATTGTCTTATGTTTGCTCAAACTGCATATGTGTGATTGCACATTTTGGTGTATTTTCATATGTCAATATTTAATTCACTGGCATTCCTGTATGCTTGGAAGGAAGGCAGATTGGATTTGGCACAGGACGCCTGCTCATATATGTTGATCTTCCCCTTCTCTTGACCATGGTTACACTGCCCTTTCTTTCATCTTTGTCCTTCTACAAAGATTCCAGGACTCTTAATCCACCATAATATCAGAAGCCAAAATTAACCTTCTAACATGTACAAATCATTTGCAGTGAAAGGAGGTGGAAGGGTTTAAGAATGTTTGTAAGACCTGGTTGATTACCACACATAGACATACTTTGTTGTCAGTTTTTTTTTCTCTTTGAAAGGCTATAGGAGGGGTGTGATGGACTGTACCACTATCATAGAAGATGTTTTTCTTCTAAGGATACTTCTGTAGCGGCAAGGCTTATTTAAAATATAGGAATTAAGTTTGCTGCTCCCTTGCCAGTCCCTCTCTCCCTCAGCTCAGTGCAGCTGGATACAGAGAGGCCATTCCATCTGGTTCACATTTAAGGTGTTTTTCTAGCTGATAGAGTTTCCTGATAAGGAACAGCTCCCAAGGCTGAGATTCACCAGCCACCCTAATAAATGGTCATCTCTGGTGCCTTACTGTCTGGGAGATTCCATGGGAGAGTCTCATCCCAAGGTTTACAACCCTAAGGTCAGAGGTCATTGTTACTCATCCTCCACCTCAATCAGCCAATCAGGAACTGGTAGGGCAGGGTAACCCCACATGGGTCTCGAATGCCTGCGGAACTTTAAGTCATTGAACTACCATAGTTCCTCCAGATAAAACAGGCAGCACAATGCCCAGAAGGTGCCCCTCCAGGACGTTCTCAGACTCAGCTCGGACAATCACGTGACGGCCAGTGTGTCTGAGTGCCAGGACTTAACTGTGTTCTAAGAGTTGAGAACGGAGGTTGCCCGTGCATAACAAAAAGATCTGCCCGAGGTTAGCCTAGCTGACAGCCTCGTGAACCACCGGTACTCCACTGCCAAATCTCGCCTGATCAACGAGTGAACTACAGTTGGAACTGTCGACAGCTGAATCTCAGGATTCAGGACTAGTGCTACATCGGGAACGAACTGGTCTTCTTCCCATCTAAAGAGTGTGACTGGCTTGGACCCGCAGTCACTTTCCATGTGCACAAGCTCTGCTAGTTCAGCCGGGACTAACTAGGTCTTCAGAGAGCCCACTGCCTGTGCACAGCAGCAAGAATCTCTCTTTCCTTCTCCCACACTGAACAGGACTGGATGGCACCAGGCAGGAGGACACCAATCGGAAGAGAACAGCCTGTCGCTGTTCTCTTGTGTCCGTGGGAGATCTGAATCCACACAGATTGGATGAGTATTCAACATTCTGCATTACAGCTCGAGAATTCAATTGTTACCTCAACCTGAGTTTATATCAATTTAATTCCTTTCAGTGATGTACTTGCTTGCGAGTATCTAGTGTAGAAGTTGTAATCAAAGCTCATTTACAAAACGGTACACATGAATGGTATACTGAATGTATGTCCCTATTGGTTTGTAACTCTTCGTTATTGAATATATACCTTTTGTATTCTGCTAACCCTCACTATAAGATCTGTTATGTTTATATGCACATTTTATGTATTAATAAATGTATTGTCGTGTATTAGTATTCATGCTGTCACGATTGTAGTCCCTCCCCCTTAAGGGTGCTCCGGTTCTTTCACGTCTGACTTGATTTTGTGCACCTGCCTCCTTCCAGCCCCCCTTAAAAGCCAGACGCCCACTCAGTTCGGGTCTCTGCATTGATTCCTGCATCGTGCGAGCCCGGGACCTGGATGCGCCAATGAATTGAGTTATCTACTAGTGAAAATGATTTGCTGAAGTAGTGAAATCTACTGCTGGGATGCCTTGCTGAGTTGCTGATGATTTGCTGAAGTAATGAAATCCATTGCTGGTGGAAACAATGAGGGAGCATGTCTGGGAGACAGTGACTGAATCCTGGCTGGAATCAGGCTGGCTGCTAGTATTGATCTGTGGGGATCAAATGGGACACTTTAGAGTCACTTTGAAAGTGAAAATGAACAGCAACTGGTCGCCTTGATAGTCAGTTAGGGGGGATTCAGCTCTCTCATTATAACTTAGCCAATAATTTCTGCTGTTATATAACAATATAGAGATTTTCAGTTTTCTTCTCATCTGTCTCCAGAAAGAATTTTGATAGTGCTAATAACCTTGGATTAGTCCGTTTTCACTTTGTTAAAGAATCTTCCTTCCGTAAGAGGACTAATTGCAACCTGTAACCTGTAAATAAAGACCTTTTCACTCCAGTTAATTTTGTTCTCAGAATATTGCTGACAACACATTGCTTACAGGAAATGGAAAGTGAAATTAAAATTCCCCTTTGCTGCTTATTGTCTATCATTTGCGATAGGAGACCTGTGTACTGAAGAGTTGTTTTACAAAGGACTGAAAAAATGTACTGTAGCAGACATTTATTTAGGTTGTGTAGGAAATTTTGTGAATATGGTGCCTTGCAAAACTATTTGGACATTTAATATTAATATTCCAAAATTGTATTAAACTTAATATCTGAGGTTAAGATATGCTATAGAAAATGTCTGCAAAAAGTAAAGAGAAAAAAAAATAAATATGATGATTGACATGTATTCGGGTAGACCAGGCTACCCAGAGAACACAGAACCAGTGACCACAGCCTAGCCATGGAAACTGGACACACACAAACCTGACTGCTCAGACAGGACAGGCTCAGTGACCACAGTCTGGACACAGAAACTGGTCACAGACAGACCTGACTGTCCAGAGAGCACAAATTGTGCTCCCACTGCCAGCAGGGAGAAGCAGAGACAGAGATGCACTTTCTGCAGTACTGATGAAACACTGTACAATTGTTCCACATTGCTATCACACAGGTGTCATTCCAGTCTTTCTTAGCTGTAAAAAAAATGTTATGTAAATTTTTGTTTTTCCAGATGTACACTGTCTATTATCTAAAGGGGTTGTTTCCCATTGTTTTTGTCTATGAAATGGTCACTTCTTGTGCCCTAAATGTTCCCTGAGATTCAGAGATTTTCTCATTCCTGGATTGAGCAGTGAGAATTTTTTTTCCAACTTTTAAGTTCAAATACAGAACAAACACATACAGTATAAACCTTTACAGCATTATATATCTAAAATGGTAAATATGCACGCATGAGCAAAATCAAAACCAAAAGAGAAAATACATTTTGCTCTGGTCAATAAAAACAACATTTTCAGTTGGAAGCTTTTCACAGCATGTTTTTCTTCCTTTTTTTTCTAATTGTTTTCTCGCGGAACATTTAAGGGAAAGAGAGATGTAGTTGTTTAATAGAGCAGTTGTATCTTTCTTTCTCCTATTATGAGTGGCCCTGCCATCATTCTGCTCCAATTACTTCTTGCTATTTATGCGGCAATGGCGATTTAACAGCTCAGGCAGACTGAGTGGAGAAGAGGATCTGTGTCTTCGTAACATCTAATAGAAATTTATCCTGGAATGTCTCTTAAGTGGTTTAATCCCATGATTTCTTACCTGAGAAAAAAAGGATTCTGTCAGGAAAACACTTGAGTTGGAGAAGAGGTATTCACCCATTTTTCATATATTGTAAAGATTTTTTTTAAAAATGACATGGGATGAAATGTGTGACTTTCTTGACAAAGTCACACACACCACAGGGAACCACCACAGGATATAGTTTGCCACAGGAAATAAGATTTTATAACTGAATCCTACAAAAACTATAAAACAGAGGCCTATTGGACATTACTGTAGTTAAAGCTCACCTTAGAAATTGTTGGTGATTGGACAGCAGTCCTGAAAGTCTATTAGCTAAACTGAGACAGAATATGCAGGGTTTTCTTTTGTGTTTTTGTTGATGTTTGTTGTTCTTGTCAACAGCAGTACAGTATGTTACTTAAAATGACCGTTACATTGATTATCTTAAAAAGCAAAATACAGTCTGTATCATGTTATTTGAGGATGGATACATGACAAATAGAAAGTGAAACTGACAACCGGAAACTGAGAAACTCATGAATTATTCATCTGTGGGAATGTCACATGTTTTATACTGTGCAGAGTAGGGCAGATAAAAACAAAGTGAAAGAAAGAAGAAAGAAGAGGAGGAGGTAATGCCAATGCTAACCAAAAAAGGTTATTTAATCTCACTAAAACTGATTGGATGATGTGCTAGTGGGCAGTGCTACTGCCCACTAGCACAGATGCTGTGCTAGTTCATTAGCACTGTATATTTAGCATTTTTACCACAGAATTTAAGCATTTAATCCATGTTAAGGTAACATGGACAGGGGTGGTGTTCCAGGACACTTTGTGAGCCTCATTTAAACAAGTGAATCATATTGAAGGGTTAAGGGTTAAAAGTGCTACTATATTAACTAGATGAGGATAGGAAAATAGATTTGTTTGGAACTTTGTGTGGGAATGATTAAAAATAAGCAACTCTTTTTCTTTGTCTGTGGTCTGGTAGATTTGTGCCAATGTATGCCTTGGTAGCAAAATGTCACTGTAACTGTGCTAGAAAATTATTTCTTATTTGCAGCAGTCCTTTGATTATGAAAGTTAGACAGTAACCACAAATGATCAATTTACAGAACAGTCATTGCTGTTGTATTAATGAGTAAGGTACTGTACTCGGATTACTCAGATATTGGAAGTTGCTTTAGATGAAAAGTTTTTTGAATTTTAGAAGCAGCAATCTGTTTGTCTGCTAGTCTAAGTCTCTCAGTAAGTAAGTTTGGAGCACAGAAACAAAGTGCAGGAAGTGAATGGTTCAATATAAATCTAGAACAATTTCACAGGCAAATTGACTCCAAATTAGGTTGTTCAAGAAAAAAACAAAAATTATTAACCAAACATGTAAAGTTTTATTCCATACTCAAAAGAGAAGAAAACAAACACAATGCCGGCTGTGGAAACACAACGTGTTGGCTGACTGCCCTATCTTTCTTACACCCTAAGAAGGCTCCACAGCTGAAACTTTGTGTTTAGTTTCTTCTCTTTTCAGCATTGAAATAAACCTTTACTTGTTCCTTTGCTGACTAATTGTATTATTAAATGAAGTTTGAGAGGAATAACAGTAACATTTTAGTCTCACCCAGCTGTTTCTAAACATATTTGTTATTTAAATTAACTATTGTCACAGAAGTCAGAAGGGACAAACCGTGGAGAGGCAGGAGAGTGAAAAAGACCCCATGTGAAGTGGCAGAATGGGGGTTAGCCCGGGCTCAGCCGTGCAAAGAGTTCTGGAGTGACGTAAAGAAACCTAAGCCCTCAGGTCATGGATGGAGCCGCGACCTGGTGCTAGGCGGGTCTCAGAACATCCGAACGTCAATGCTGAGCGAAGCAGAATAAGTGACCCGGAAATATATCCCAGAGAGAGAGACACCGGAAGGAGAGCAAAGCACAGGAAGCTTGGGACAGGACAGAGAAGCTACAGAGGGCATGACAGTACCCCCCCCCCTCTTCATGGGCGGCTCCAGACGCCCAACGAATAAATGAGCTGCACAGCACTGGGGGGAGGAAAAACCTCATTTAACTGAAAGGAAACCGCCGGGAGTCCACGGCTGAGAGCTGCCCCCTCCTCCAGGGTATAAACCTTTATTGGGTAGAGGAAGAGGGGGTCAGGTAGAGCTCCGGAGGCTTAAAACAAAAAAAAAGACAAGTACACAAGCACAAACCACAAAAAACATAAACCTGGGAGACCAGGGTGACAACAAAAAACAGGTAGGAACCAAAAAGGGGACCAAATAGGAGGGGAAACCAGGAAATGAAAAATCAAAACACAAAAACAAAAAATAAAAAGACAAAAACCTGGGAAAAATACCACAAACTGGGCAAAACACGTTCAACATTCTATCACTGATATCGGAATGAACAACCCGAGGAGAGCCAGGCACGAAACCCGTTCACAGACATGGATGCTCAGAGTGATATCCAGCAATGAGAACAGGAAAGCAGGAAAAAAGCTCAACATTCTATCACTGATATCGAAGTGATCTACCTGAGGACAGCCAGGCACAGGGCCCACTCACAGGCACGGAAGAATGGAATGATATCCAGCGATGATGACAGGAGGGCCAGCTCAACATTCAATCACGGATGCCAGGAGAGACAACCCGAGGAAAGCCAGGTATTCAGGAGTATATGTCGGATAGGCATAACACAGAATGACCCGCTCACAGACACGGAAGTCAGGAGTAGCATCCCGAGATTAGAATAGGAGAACTGAAAAAAAAAGCCCAGAGAAAAAGAAAAAACTGCGGCAAGACAAAAAAGCGCTGCTCGCGGGGTCGTAGATGGGTCAGCATTCTGTCACGGATGTCGGAAGGGACATACCGTGGAGAGGCAGGAGAGCGAAAAGACCCTATGCGAAGCAACAGGAACGGGGGTTAGCCTGGGCTCAGCAGTACAAAGAGTTCTGGAGTTCTGAACACCTATGATTTTAGCAGGAATTGCGAGTGCTTTGCACATGTCGAACTTCAAGTACGAACTACTACAACAGTTGTAGACATAATTCAATATCACCGGCAAAGTCCAATACCGGCAACGTCGGAGAAAATCATGTTCACCCAAGGAATTTAGTCTTTGAATGGCTGGCAGGAAAATTCGTTTATACTCCCGTTACACTGTCAGCTAAAACATGTTAAAATAACAACACAGATTTGATGGAGAACCTGACAAGAATTATTAGGTTAGCACTGTATGTATGTTGATATTCTGGTATATTTACTTTAATTTTAATATAAATGTAAACAAACATGTTGTATAATCCATTGAATTTTTGTTGCAATTTTAAAATATGTTAGCTGAGGATGCAAGGGGGGCTATTATACCTTGTGAAACATCCAAGACAACTGTAAAAAAGGCTGGTATTTGAATAAAATTGGCGATCAAAAGAAAACCACAATTCACGTGGTATTATCATCAATATCCTTCGAAATCGATGGTCAAATGAAGGATTTGAAGAAACTATGAAAAAAGCAACAGTAATAGCAGAGGAGTTTGGTTGTTGCTCTTCAATTCATTAGATTTCCGTGGAGTCGCGCCGCTACAAACAGCACAAAGGATGAAACAGCTCCCTCGTTATTGCTACGTTTGTGCTGGTTTGTGCTGTTGAAAGCATCACAGAAGATGAAGTTGCAGTCACTTCCACATGTCATGATACCATTAGATCTGATGACAAGAGCTGAAGCCCCCAGCATTTTCCAAGCCAGCAACGTGAGGAAGAGCGGCCGTGCGGAAGGTAGTGTGACCAAGCTGTCTAAGATGCTGGATTTAGGCTACAGTCTAGCTACAGTCTCGGGCGTGGGTTTGAATCCCACCGCTGCCAAATGACACTGTTTTAAGACTTTGTTTCCACTGATTTGCAAGACGATCAGTAAAAGAGTCTGTTGAGATGCTGCCCAAGGTGTTTAGAGATAGACTTTCTAAAAGACAGGTCAGCTTAACATCAAGGATAAGAGTTCACTTATGAGCCAGTGTACATGGTAGTGTGCCGGCAAGTACATTTACTATTGGCTGTGGTGGCGAGCTGCTTTTCTGTGAAACTGTCTGTGAAACTTTTACTTCTTCACGCTGAATCATCAGCAGGGGTAAAGCTTATTAAATCTTTGCGCATAGCGCTCCATCAGAAATACTTTGTCCATGTTCAAAAGCAATCTGGGGGTTTACTTCATGCTTTCACAAAGCACACCTTACAGGAAAGATTTAAATGGGGAATTGATTGTGCTTCTTGATGTTGTTCCTGTGGTTGCCTTGGTTACAATGGTGACCGTTCTTTGACGTTAGGTTCGACACGTGCAAAACACTTACAATTACCGCAAATATCATAGGTGTTTACGTTTCACTGAGTCTAATCGACGGAATTGAAGCCGTTTTGTTATTCAGTTGTAAAACCCAAAACAGTAGTACAGTTAGAAGTTTGCTGTGCTTCCAGGATCATTTTCAGCCTTATAAACTGGTTATCACGCTGCTGATCACTATATTAAGCAGTTAATAGCCTGGAGCTGTTTAGACTGCTCTTGTCATTTCTTTTAATAAGAAGCACCGAACAATTTTAGAAAGCTTTTCAAGTTCTGACATAAATTTGTTTATTTCTGGCCATCAAATGAGAGACTCCAGAATATTAAAAAGTGCTTCGACCTTTAAGTCGTGGTTTTACAAACTAGGGTACTGAGGGAGTGCCCATACATGCTCTGCAATGGGGAAGAAATCGAAATTCTCATCTGTGCTGTGAAGGAGATTCTCAAATGCTTCCATCATATTGCTTTCATGCTAGGATACAAGTGTGTATAAGTGTTTGGTTTTCACTGATTCTTGTTGAAGAATTAGGGATTTACGGTGAAAGAATCAGTATCCTCGGAATGCAGAAGCTTTGTTTCTCAGCAATCGTAAGGATCCCGAAGACAGGTCTATGTAGAGCAGTGTGATGATTTGTATTAAAAAGACAATGTCAGCAATTCAAAGCATGTAGGCGGCATGAATAAAACAATAGTAGTTCAGGTGGGTAGCTGCGTCAGCATGCGTAGGCTGCAAAGGAACAAGTAATAGGTTTATTCCATGCTGAAAAAAAGAAGAAAGAGAACACAACGTTTCGGCCGTGGAGCCTTCTTCAGGTGTGAGAGAGACAGGGCACCTCTTTCTGTCTTTCTGTCCTCTACTCCTGCCTCTCACTCCTCCTCCCTCCCAACCTTTGTTCTCCCGCTACTTTACCTTTGCCTACTGCCCTGTCTCTCTCACACCTGAAGAAGGCTCCACGGCCGAAACGTTGTGTTCTCTTTCTTCTTTTTTTCAGCATGGAATAAACCTATTACTTGTTCCCATGAATAAAACAATGCAGAGCTCATTAAAAACAATCTGAAGCCATAATTCCCTTCATATCCCAAGCAGTGCATTCTGACACGGTGGCTGTGCAGAAGAAAATGAGAAATGCCAAACTTTACCCACCTCATTGCGGTTACTGCTACTCCTGCGTCAGTAGCTTTAAGATTCTCCTGACATCTGATTGTCTTGCATCTAACATTAAGAGGATTTCTCTGCTGGCCACGAGACACGAACTGGCAACTTTCCAGCCACAGGCACAGATCCCTAGCCACCACACCACCCCATATACTATGGATGGTACTATGGCGCTGAGCTCACTCTGGTGCAGTTCAGCAATGTGAGAGGAAGGGCAGTAACACAATGGATAACGCAGATCAGAAGATTGTAGGTTCATCTCCTGCTTGACTCGTGTTGCTTTTAAACCTATCAGGCTCCTCAGTAATAAATGTCCTCTGTGTAAGTGAACTGCACCTGAGAGCTATAGAACCACACATTGGGTCAATTGCAACAAACTTTCGAAAGGAGCACACAGCTGCGGACTAGTTAACACGGTTCTATCTAGAGATCATATCCAGCTCGGAGCTCAATTGCAACGAAAAACCATGTGGAACAAACCTGGAGAGCAGCTGAATTTATGCTCAGGTTTCAGCACTGTTGTTTTTTCTAATTAACACTAACTGCAGGGGTTCTGAATCAAAACTTTTCAATTATTCTGATCAATGTGTTAATATGTAGGTCATTATTGTTATTTTTTCTGTCTCGTTCAAGTATATAACTGGAAATCAATATTTTAATTTAGTTATTTCCAATTCAACAATGGCATATATTTTTAAATATTGCAGATCTGGGTAAGTTTGCTCTCAAAAGCAGGAAACTTAGAACAGGACTTAACTTCCACATTCAATTTATTGGTGATTCTTTGCTACGCACTGAACCTTTTTTATTTTTAGCTTGAACAGAGAAAGCTATAAAGGGGCCTGAATCAAGTGTTCAGAATCATGCGGATCAGAAAATTGTAGATCTGACTCCTGCCTGGCTTGTCAATCGGGCTCCTCAGTAATAAATGTCCTTTACGTAAGGGAACTGCACCTGACAGCTATAGAACCACACATTGGGTCAATTGGGTCAAATTTTTGAAAGGAGCACACAGCTGCGGACTAGTTAACCAGGTGTTAACCATACTGTCTGGAGATCATCTCCAGCTCTGAGCTCAATTGCAATGAAAAACCGTGTGGAACAAAGCTGGAGAGCAGCTGAACTTGTGCTCAGGTTGCAGCACTGTTGTTTTTCTAATTAACACTAACTGCAGGGGTTCAGAATCAAAGCTTTTCAATTTTTCTGGTCAGTATGTTAATCTGTAGGATATGAAGTATGTGGGTATATGTAATATCATAATCATTTTTTTTGTCTGTCCAAGTATATAACTGGATATTGTCGATAATTTAGTTATTTCCAATTAATTATTCCATATATTTTAAAATATTGCAGATCTGGGTAAGTTTGCTCACAAAAGCAAGAAACTTAGAACGGGACTTATACGAAGAGACTTTGTTTATGTTTTTTTTCTTATTCTACATTGACCCGATGGTGTGCTTAAGTCTTCCATAAAACGTCCATAGAAGAGAAGGGTTTTGCTGCATCAACTTCTGGGTTATGGGCCCAGCACGCGTCAGATGCGCCACTCTGCTGTGTGATGAGAGTGTCAACACAACTATTCTTTCTATGCCTTCTAAAAGTATACCTGAGATGAAAAGTTGCAATGGTAAAAGATGTCATATTAAACACTTGGTGTTCTTTAGTACAGATCTTCACACTGTGCTCTACATAGACATGCCTTCAAGATCGCTGAGAAACAGAGCTCCTGCTTTCCGACAGTACTGATTCTTTAATCGTAAATCACCAATTCTTCAACAAGAATCAGCTCATCGAAACCCAAACACATATTCACATTGGTGTCCTACTCTAATAACATTATGATGTAAGCATTAAAGAATCTGTGTGGTCTCGTGTTATTTTTCTTACCATAAGAACCATAAAATTGTTTCCCAACTTGTCGGGATCGCAGAGAGTAAATTCAGATTAATCCATTGGGATTGTACTGGATTTGATTGAGATTTGGAAATGTTCCTTGCAAAGTTATTCAATTTTGCTTGAACTTTTAATAAAAAGGTGATCTGAATTGTCTTAGCTTAAAATCTCTAATGTTGCTGTCACTAAACTTGGATGTGATGTCCCAAAGTTGTGCAGTGTGATTTTATTCTTCAAGAATTCTCACTGTGTGGGCCTTTACTGTGACATGATATTTATTTTACATTATCTACATGGATTATGTATGAGTACATATGATTATGATTAAATATAGTGAAATATAAACATATCAAATGCAGATGAACATTACAACAAGAAATCACGTTAAAATCTCATGGTAAACCAAGGTTTGAGTTTTACAACTTCAAGTACATAAATTTCATTACAAAAAAGAGCAGGATGAAGACATTAAACACAAAACAGACACATTAAAATACAGAATCAGGTATTTAAATTGCCACCTGGGCAGAAATGTTACTGGGTGTTAACAGGTGAGAACAGTCCTGTGACTCATCATTCATTCTGACAATGGAGCAGCAGGAGGTGAAACTCTGGACAGAAACTGCAGACAATGGAGCAGCAGGAGGTGAGACTGCAGACAAGGTGAGAAAGAGAGTGAATGAGACAGGAGCAGGTAAAGGTTTATTCCATAGTGAAAAGAAAAGAGACACAATGTTTTGGCTTTGGTGCCTCCTTCATGTATGAGGGGCAGCTGATAAATCAAACAAAAGAACAAAAGACGGTAGTGGAGAGGAGACAAGCAGGAGAGAAAGAGCATCAGCACTCAGGTGGTGTGAAGTCAATGAGACGGAGCTGGAGAGCTGTTCTCACACTGACAATACCAGCTAACAACTCTGACCTCTCAGTCACTCTGCTCCTCTGGACAACTGAGACAATGACAGTTTACAACTGCTCTTTCTGTCAGAATGCTGCTGCTTTGTCAGAGAGCTGCAAAATGTTAAATGTGGACAAAAAATGCTTCATTCAAATCAGTCTTTTAGGGACCTTTTTTTCTTATTCCATCAACATTGCAGTCTTTTTTCTGAAAAAAATGAAACAAAGGATTACTATAAATTATAGAAATCATAAATTATAATAAAACCAACCTTTATTATGAATAGAGATATAAAACTATCTATTGTAATCAGAAATATAATTTGTCTAACTAATTAAATCCCATAAAGCCCATAAAACTAATGGATGCACAGAACATGTAGTATGATGTGCTTAGATTATCAGAAGGCTTTTGACCTACTTTCCATTTCACATTTTCTGTTTAAAAAATGATTTTCAATACCTGATCTCTTGGATGTCTTGGAGATATCCAACCAATTGGCAACAGGAATTGTTCACATTACCGTCTATTAGCAGACATTGTTTAGATATGAATCCATTACATTAAAAGTTTGATCCCTTTATTTCAATACACGTTTAAGTACTGTTATTTATTTCAATACAGGCGAAGGATCTGTAAATATACGAAAATACAACATATATATTTGTATGTGTATATATGTGTATTTTTTACGTACATATATTTGTAAACAATGCTACATTATTTTTCATCGTATATTCAACAAGATATAACATACTGAAAGTCCTTCACGTGAAGTGCATAGCAACAATCACTAAGGAAGTGCGTCATGTGGCAGGATGTAGGAGGAGTGATCGCTCAGTTCCTGTTCCTGCTTCAGGTGTAAATTAAAACCTTTGCAGTAATATAGACCCGTAGGGGCGTAGGAGTTTTAGTGTTTGTCATTTCATAATCAGTACAGCACAGCACACTCTGTATTTGTGATCAACTTTGGTTAAATATGGCAATTTTACTGTTCAATCTGGAAACTGAGCTTCACTCTTTCATGGAGGTTTTGCTCAAATAGATCGTGTATGAAGTTTCACATGTGTTCCGAAACAGGATGTCTGACTCTGAGGATGAGATTGAAAACAAACTCCACAGCGTCTCCCAGACTCTGTTGAGACGGTCTGTGTTTAAAATCACACAGTGTGTGGAAGAAAGTGTCGGGAGTGAAATGGCGCAGCTGAAGAAGGAAAACGAGAGCCTGAAGTGGAAGTTGCAGCTGTGGGAGAAGGTGTCGAGAGCAGGAGGAGATCAGGGACAGACAGATCGTGTTGGACACCCGCTTCCCTGTGAAGTCACTGCAGAAATAAAAGAAGAATTGAACACGAAACTGGAGCTGTCAGGTAAGTGTGGTGACTTGTATGTAGTCAGAGTGTGTCTTTAAAACCAGTGTCTTTAACTTCCTCACTGGTGATAATATAGTGGAGAGATGCCGAGTGAAGTGGGAAAGACCTGTGTGACGTAGCAACGGGATTCTTTACTGGAAACTGAACTGTTGGCCGGTTATAAAAACAACTCGTTCATATCCAGCATTTGTTTCTCTAAATCAGTGTGTAATCCGACGTTATTATGAAATATATATATATATCCACGGCATATAATACTGTATTTGTATTATAATATAATTCTTTCACCGAATCAGTGCACAATCCGACGTCATTCGGGAAAATAAAAATCTTGTATTGTATTATAATTATTGTGTTATATCTTTAGATTTTATATTTATATAGATAGATTTAAACATTCCAGTCCACCAGGGTCTGTCTGTACTAACTCCTTTGGACTATTATGTCAGTCACTTTGTCTGTATTGACCCTTCTCACTCTCAGTGTAGTGTTCATGTACTGCAATGTCCAGTCAGTGTGTCTGTATTAACCCCCCCTTCTCTCTCTCTCTCTCTCTCTCTCTCTCTCTCTCTCTCAGTGCAGTGTTAATGTACTGGAGTGTCCAGTCAGTGTGTCTGTACTAACCCCTCATTTTCAGTACAATACTGAACTGTTGTTTTCCAATTATGGTGCTGAAAACATCTTTATTTCAGAACATCTTGGAACATCTTCCTTATTTTTAACATTCTTGGCCAAACGTGTTTCCAGTGATCTAGGATTTACAAACGCAAATAAAATCTGGAAATAACCGTGAAATTGTAAACAGGATAAAAATGGTCGATCAGTCGACGGCTGTATGCATTCTTATGTTTTCCAGCGGTCAGGGGTTTGAGGTGCAGGAGCAAGTGAATATTGGATTGTCTCTGGTGAGGTGCAGTGTATTGGGGTGTTTGAAGTTTGGGGATTCTTCTGTGTTGATTGATCTTGGAGGAGAAGGAGTGTTGTGGATTTGGAAGGAATTAAAAGTCCAAACTCTGTTCCCTGGGTTTTTCTCATGGTGTTTTTGTGCTGACTGTCTGGCCAGTGTTGTCTGCTCTTACTGTTGAGTACCAGCACTGCAAGGTCCACTGTTCTCTTCCTGACCTCTTTGGATTAAGCACAAAGCAGAAGGTGTATGAGTCTTCTAGAGATACAGTCATTTCCTCTCAGTTGAATTCACTGCTCTACCCAGTACAGGGGTACGGTAGAGCCGGAGCCTATCCCAGCGTGCAAGTAGCACAGTGTGGGATACACCATGGACGGGATACCAGTTCATCACAGAAAATTGGTGACAGCTGTTACGTATAGGGGGTTTTGAAATTAGAGGAACAGCCTGAAATGGCCCAGAGGGTAAATCAACAATTAAACGAAATGATTATAACCCCCATATAACTGAGCGATAATAAGATTGAGAAGCACTTGTGTTCTTTGTGCTGACACAGAAAGAGGCAGAAGTAAGACACACATGGCTAACAAATATTTATTAACAGTGACAATACACACACTAATCTACACACACAATAAACATACAGCATGCAAGTTACCCAATTTATAAAGAAGGTGTTGCTAAGTATTCAACTCTTGTCTCAGTACAGTGTTAATGTCCTGTAGTGTCCAGTCAGTGTCAGTATTAACCCCCCTCTCTCAGTGCAGTGTTAAAGTACTGTAGTGTCCAGGCAGTGTGTCTTTATTAATCCCTCTCTCAGTGCAGTGTTAATGTACTGTTATGTCCAGTCAGTGTGTCCGTATTCACCCTTCTCTCTCAGTGCAGTCTTTATATCCTGTAGTGTCCAGTCATTGTGTCTGTATTAACCCGCCTCTCTCTGTGCAGTTTTAAAGTAATGTAATGTGCAGTCAGTTTGTCTGTATTAATCCTTCTCTCTGATTGCAGTGTTAATGTGCTGTATTGTCCAGTCGCAGTGCCTGTGTTAAGCCCTCTCTCAATGCAGTGTTAATGTACTGTATTGTGCAGTCAATGTGTCTGTATTAATCCCTCTCTCTCAGTGCAGTGTTAATGTACTGTTATGTCCAGTCAATGCGTCTGTATTAATCCCTCTCTCAGTGCTGTGTTAATGCACTGTAGTGTCCAGTCAGTGTGTCTGTATTAACCCCCCTCTCTCTCAGTACAGTGTTAATGTACTGGAGTGTCCAGTCAGTCAGCATGTCTGTATTAACCTCTCTTTTGGTGCAGTGTTAATGTCCTGTAGTGTGCAGTCAGTGTGTCTGTATTAATCCCTTTCTCTCAATGCAGTGTTAATGTAGTGTAGTTTCCAGAACGTGTCTGTATTAACCCCTCTCTCAGTGCTGGTTACATGTACATGTACTGTAGTGTCCAGTCAGCATGTCTGTATTAACCCCTTTCTCTCAGTGCAGTGATAATGTACTGTTATGTCCAGTCAGTGTGTCTGTATTCACCCCTCTCTCTCAGTACAGTGTTAATGTCCTGTAGTGTCCAGTCAGTGTGTCTGTATTAAACCACCTCTGTCTGCAGTTTTAAAGTACTGTAAGGTGCAGTCAGTGTGTCTGTATTAATCCCTTTCTCTCAGTGCAGTGTTAATGTACTATTATGTCCAGTCAATGCATCTGTATTAATCCCTCTCTCAGTGCTGTGTTAATGCACTGTAGTGTCCAGTCAGTGTGTCTGTATTAACCCCTCTCTCTCTCAGTACAGTGTTAATGCACTTTAGCGTCCAGTCAGTCAGTGTGTCTGTATTAACCCCTCTTTCAGTGCAGTGTTAATGCACTGGAGTGTCCAGTCAGTCAGTGTGTCTGCATTAACCCCTCTCTCTCTCAGTGCAGTGTTAATGTGCTTTAGTGTCCAGTCAATGTGTCTGTATTAACCCCTCTCTCTCTCAGTGCAGTGTCAATGTAAATGTAATGTAATAGTGATATTATTACAGTAGTCTTACTTTTTACATGGTAGTTAGGTTTCTGGCGAAGCTAAATCAGAACATGCCCTTATACCCACATATTCCGCTATGTTTAAACAACCCAAATTGATTGTGAGTGTACTTGTATGCATGTGTGTAGTTTAAAGCTTTTAAGATCACATGGCCTCAGCTATCACTACTATGCTGATGATACTCAGATATACATCCATACCAAACCTGACGATGATGTGGCTGTCTCTATTCTATTTATTTGCATCCCCGATATAAAAACTTGGGTGACTCAAAATTTCCTTCCTTTAACTGTGACAAGACTGAAGTCATGCTTATTGGCACCACCCATCAACTTTGTACAACCAATGTGTAACCCTATCTGTAGATGGTCTTGTACTTGAGCTTCAGTCTAAATTGAAAAACTTGGGGATGATATTTGATGTTCGACTCACATGTGCAGCATGTTGTCAGAACATCTTTCATTCACCTCATAAATATTGCTCGACTACGCCCTGTGTTATCACTAACTTTGACTGAAAATTTTTGTCTTCTCCCAAATCGACTACTGTAACGCTCTACTCTCTGGGGTTTCTAAATCCACATTGAACAAACTGCAGTATGTCTAAAATTCAGCAGCCAGAATCCTGACCAGGTCTTGTACAAATGATCACATTACTCCTATCCTGGAGTCCTTGCACTGGCTTCCTGTCAAGTTTCATATCGGCTTAAAAATCCTCCTGCTCACCTATAAGACTCTCCATGTCTTGGCTTGGCTTGACACCTCCATGCTGGTCTGATATTATCACCCTACTCCCTACCTTGCAATCTTCGCTCTTCTAATTCTGTTCTCCTATCTGTCCCCCAAGGCCATCTACATTGTATGGGTGACAGGGCCTTCTAATTTTATGCCCCAAGCTCTGGAACTCTCTCCCCAAGGATATCAGAGAGTCACGTTCTCTAAACTCCAAATCCAGACTCAAAAACATTTTCTTCAGAAGAGCCTTTATTTAACTGTTCTGTACCCCTCTGTTCCTGCTGTACTTAGTACCACTGTCTACTGTCTCCTAACTGTGTATTCTCATCGTGCTAATTTTGTGTATTTTTTGTTGTTGGCATTCTGTAAAATGCTTTAAGAAGCCACCTCTAAAAGTAAAAAACTATAAAATAAAGTTTGTTCTTATAAAGGTCTTGTCTTGTCTTGTGTTTACAGATTCAGAGGCCAGTGCTCTTATTGAAGCTGGGGAAAGGGCTCCTCTTGAACTGCAGCACAGTGTGGAGGAGTGGGGCTCCAGTCTGATGCAGGAGACAGAGCTCACTGCCGCAGAAGGGAAAGAGGCACTTAGTGAGCAGCACACAGAAAGTAGACAGAGTGTCAAGGATCTGGACTCTGTGCCCATGATGAAGACAGAGCCTGAGAGTGAGACACCTGGGCTCTTAGTATGTGATGATTTTACAGAGAATATTAATAATCTGGACACAATCAATATTACACAAGGTTGTAATGAACTGGGCTGCATCTCTATACAAGAGCACGGTGAAAAACTGGATGTTTTAAATCTTACAGAGCAGGACATGGAGCCCAAGTTGATTGACACTGCAGAGCAGCAGACTGATGTACCTGGTGAAGAGAACAGTACTGAGTCACAGCACACTGAGAAGAGTCAGTACAGGGAGGAGCAACAGCAGCTCCTACAGGGCTTGATAATAATTAGGCCTTGTTCTGTTCAAGTGGAGAGACTGTCATTGCAGAGTCTCAAACAATCATATGATCCCATAGTATCTGATGACTTTACACACAGGTTTAATAATCTGGTTACTGAGAAAATCGTTGAAAGTTTTAATGAACTGGAGAGTATGTCTGTTCTTGGGCAAAGAGAGGAACAACTGAATGAACTTGACGGTTTTAGTCTCAGAGAGCTGGAGAAGGAGCCCCAGATGATTCACAATGCTGTGCAGCACACTGAGGGACATAATGATGAAAACAAATCTCAGTTTCATCACACAGAGCAAGGCCATTCCATGGAGCATTTGCAGAATAAGAGACCCCGGCACGATCAGGTGATGAAGAAGAATCACTCAAGGCCTTGCTCAGATGGAGTGGACAAACTGCCATTATGGCACAGGGAGAAGCAGCGTTTCTGTCAGTCTAGCATTTCAAAACCCTATCAGCACCTTCACACAGGAGAGAGACCTTTCAGCTGTAGTCAGTGTGGGAAGAGTTTTAGTAAGTCAAGTCACTTAAAAACCCACCAGCGCATTCACACAGGAGAGAGACCATTTAGCTGCAGTCAGTGTGGGAAGAGTTTTAATCAGAAAAACCACTTACAGTCACACCAGCGCATTCACACAGGAGAGAGACCTTTCAGCTGTAGTCAGTGTGGGAAGAGTTTTAGTCACTCGCACCTCTTAAAACGACATCAGCACATTCACACAGGAGAGAGACCATTCAGCTGCAGTGAGTGTGGGAAGAGTTTTAGTCAGTCAAGTAACTTAATTATCCACCAGCGCATTCACACAGGAGAGAGACCGTTCAGCTGCAGTCAGTGTGGGAAGAGTTTTAGTCAGATAAGCCACTTAAAATCACACCAGCGCATTCACACAGGAGAGAGACCGTTCAGCTGCAGTGAGTGTGGGAAGAGTTTTAGTCAGATAAGCCAATTACAATCACACCGGAGCATTCACACAGGAGAGAGACCTTTCAGCTGCAGTCAGTGTAGGAAGAGTTTTAGTCACTCGCACCTCTTAAAACGACATCAGCGCATTCACACAGGAGAGAGACCGTTCAGCTGCAATCACTGTGGGAAGAGTTTTAGTAAGTCAAGTCACTTAAAAACCCACCAGCGCATTCACACAGGAGAGAGACCATTCAGCTGCAATCAGTGTGGGAAGAGTTTTAGTAAGTCAAGTCACTTAAAAACCCACCAGCGCATTCACACAGGAGAGAGACCGTTCAGCTGCAATCAGTGTGGGAAGAGTTTTAGTAAGTCAAGTCACTTAAAAACCCACCAGCGCATTCACACAGGAGAGAGACCGTTCAGCTGCAATCAGTGTGGGAAGAGCTTTAGTCAGTCAAGTAGCTTAAAAACCCACCAGCGCATTCACACAGGAGAGAGACCTTTCAGCTGTAGTCAGTGTGGGAAGAGTTTTAGTCAGTCAAGTAGATTTATAGTCCACCAGCGCATTCACACAGGACAGAGACCGTTGTAGCTTGAGTTTGCTGCTCCTTTGCCAGTCCCTCTGAACTCGAACTCGAACTTTATTGCCATATGTAACCGGTACTGGTACAATGGAATTCTTACTTACAGAAAGTCTCTCGATTGTAAAACAAGTGTAAAAAACAAGACAAAGTGCAAACAGTGCATCAAGACAATGTACAAACAAACAATAGACAATGTGCAAGTAAACATGTAGACAGTTTGAATGTAAACAATACAGATGTGTAAACAATGACTGGAGATGTGCAATAGATAAGAAATCATAAAGAGGTAGATGGTGATGGTGTAGGTGTGGTCCGAGGGGGATGGCTAAATGTGTTCACCAGTCTCACTGCTTGTGGATAGAAGCTATTGAAGAATCTAGTGGTAAGTGTCCGTATGCTCTTATATCTCTTGCCTGAGGGCAGTGGGGTGAAGAGCTCATGCCCGGGGTGGTGACTGTCCTCTGTGATGGCCAGAATTCTACCACGGCAGCGGTCCTCATAGAGCTGTTTAATCTCGGTGAGACCGCAGCCGATGATCTTCTGGGCCATATTGACCATTCACTGCAGTGCCTTTCTTTCTCGCGAAGAGGTGTTGCCATACCACACGGTGATCCCGTTGGTGAGGATGCTCTCGATGGTGCAGCAGTAGAAGTTCACCAACACATGTATTGGCATCCCCCATCGCTTGAGGCACCTCAAGAAATAAAGGCGCTGCTGAGCTTTCTTCATGATAGAGTCAGTGTTCACAGTCCAGGTTAGATCTTTGGAGATGTGAATTCCCAAAAACCTAAAGCTGGTGACTGTTTCCACTTCCGTTCCATCAATACTGAGTGGGCTGTGAGTGTATGGCCTGTGTCTCCGAAAGTCCACTATTATCTCTTTCGTTTTCTTTATGTTCAAGTCCAGGTTATTGCTATGACACCACCTAAGCAGCTGTACAACTTCATCCATGTAAGTGGACTTGTCATCATCACTGATCAGTCCTGTTATAGTGGTGTCATCGGCAAACTTAATGATGTGGTTGTTGCTGTGTCTTGCTGTGCAGTCGTCAGTAAATAGGGAGTACAACCTTGGACTCAGACAGCAGCCTTGTGGGATTCCAGTGCTCAGGGTGAGTGGTGTTGATGTTTTATTGTCTGCACCACCTGTGGTCTCTCGATAAGAAAGTCCAGCAGCCAGTTGCAGACAGAGTTGCACAGACCTAATCCCCTGAGCTTTGTCACCAGTTGACTGGGTATGATGGAATTGAATGCTGAACTGTAGTCCACAAACAGCATTCTCACATACGAGTTCTTAGTGTCCAGGTGTTCCAAGGCTGTATGCAGAGCCAGGGAGACAGCATCATCCACTGCAAGGGGCGAACTGCAAGGGGTCCAGGGTAGGCGAACTGCAAGGGGTCCAGGGACTCTGTGATGGAGGAGTTGATGTGTGACAACACCAGCTTCTCCAGGCATTTCATCACCACAGATGTTAATGCTACTGGGCGGTAATCATTCAGGCATGTCACTTTTGTCTTTTTGGGGGTTGGAACAATAGTGTTTTTTTTAAAGCAGGTAGGGACCATGGACTGTGACAGGGAGGAGTTAAAGATGTCCATAAACACTGTGGTCAGCTGGGCTGCACATATCCTTAGGACTCGAGGTGGTATCCCATCAGGCCCTGCAGCCTTATGGATTTTCACCCTGCTCAGAGTCTTCTGCATGTCCTGCTCTGAGAGTTTCAGAACAAACTCGCCCTGCACACGTGTCCTCATGTGTGTGTAGATGCTGTGTTTGGTTTTGTGGTTGTTAAAGAATAAAAACAGTTGCTTGGTTAAGTTATCGCGTCTCCACTAGTCCTTTGTCCTGAGAAAACCTGACTACGCTACGTTGCTGTCAGAAGTGGGCAGGATGGACAAACCGTGGCAGACATTAGCTGATTCTGTCAAGCGCTGGCTGACTTTAAAAGAGGCCAAACCCACTGGCAGCACACATACAGAGCCTGAGCAACTCAGGGGCAGGATCCGACACGCTCGCTCCCCGGCGACTGCCTCCGCGGCCGCCACTGCCTCTTTTTCCCCCGGCTCTGGCAAGCCCGCGTCCCTCGGCCTTCGACGGGCCTGCCCTCCACCAGGTGAAGTCGCTCTCCTTGCCACACCAACTCCTGCTGGCCCAATTCCAAACTGGCCCCCCCTCGCTGCAGCAGGTCCAGCCCTAGGATGCAGTCCTCCTGAATAGGTGCAAGGTAGCAGGGGTGGCGCACCATTGCTGCACCTAGACGGAAGGCAAGCACCTGTTTCCCTCTGACTGCAGCAAGCTGTCCCGTTACGGTCCTTAGCCGCAGGCTGGAGGCCTCCCATCCTGAGGGGTTGGTGCCCTCGGTGTCAGGGAGGACGCCTGGCCGGAGTAGGGTTACCGATGAACCGGTGTCAAGCAGGGCCAGGCAGGGTTGGTCCTCGATTTGGCAGTGGAGGTACAGGCCCCGGCTACAGCCGACTCGCCCCATGGTGGTGTGAGGGGCGCCGGTCTTCACAGCGCTCTCCGGAGCTGGGGTTGAGGTGTTCAAGGGCGGGCGGCCGTCCCCACGCTGAGCCGCCCCGTTCCCGTTTCCCGACGCCGATCGAGGAGTGCGAGGTTCGGGTGCCCGGCAGAACCGGGCTCGGAGTCCCCTCTTCCTGCGGCGGTCGCAAAGCAGCATGTGGGGCTGTTCCGCAGGGGTCGCTGCAAGGTCTGGCTCCTCTTCCCCCTCGCTGGACTCCTCCGTCGCCGCCTCGGTCAGCCGGCAGGGCGCACTGTGTCTGCTGGCGCTTCCAGCCACCCCGAACACGGCCTCAGCCCGTGTAGCAAGGGCCAAGGCCTGCTCCAGCAATGCACGTGGCGCTGCAGCTCCTCGGGTGAGAGGGCCTTGAATAAGGCCTGGAGAGCCATCTCCCGCTGCGCCTCCCGGGGAAAAGTTGGGTATCCTCGGCGGGCGAGGAACATGACATCAGTGGCAACCGGGCCCAGTCGCTCTCCTGGTTGGCGCCGCCGCAGGGCCAGTCTCTCCGGCATCAGGTCCGGCGCCTCCTCCACGCCGAAGCAAAGCTGGAGAGCTGCTGCCAGCGCCGTGTATTCGCCTCTGTCCTCCTCCGGGACGTCCAAGAGCATTTGGCAGCCCACCATCTCCACTCGGCTCCAGCCATTCTTCCAGGCCGCAAGCTGGAACTGCACCTTGTAGGTTTCACAAGGCACTTCCCTGTCGTAGTGACTGGGTCGCACCCGCGCCGCTGGCCGTTTCCGGCAGGGAGGGTATCCTCTCTCTGGGGCACCCGCTGGCCAGGAGTAGCAGTCAGTCGCCCCAGTTCTACCGGCGGGACAACTACTGAGTAGCCCTGGTAAGGGCCGTGGCCACCGGTCGCACCCAGGAGTTGCTCAGGCTCCCTATGTGCGCTGCCGGTGGGTTCTGTCTCTTTTAGAGTCAACCGGCACTTGACAGAATCGGGTAGTGTCTGCCACGATTTGTCCATCCTGCCCGCTTCTGACACCGATGTAGCATTCACAGGTTCTTCTCAGAACAAAGGACCAGTGGAGACACGATTAACAAACCAAGCAATAGCTTTATTCTTTAACAACCACAAAACCAAACACAGCATATACACGCACATGAGAAGACTGACGGAACACATACACATCTTTAGGGTGGTAATTACTTAACAACATGCTATATACTTATAAGACTACACAGGACACTAGAACTACTATGACATTATTAACACAGGTAGGGTCAGCCGCTGGTCACCGTGCTGACCCTCAGACTCTCCCCAGCTACAACTCCCAGCATGCCAAGCTGTACTATGAGCTCCTAGGGGCGCTTCCTCCTAACCACCAGGCGAGGGCGTTACAATATATATATATTTTTTCTCTGGTTCTCAGCAGTATCATTGGGCTGAACTCCAGTTAAATGCTTGTCTTAGAAAGATCAAAAGTGAGCAAGGGAAGATGGGTGGAGATTAATGGAAGTTACAAAAGCAATGGGTTGGCTCTGCCTAAGCTTCATTCAGACCTTATTAGGGCAAACTCTATGGGTCAATTGCATCGAACTGAAAGTAGCATACTAACAGGAGTTCAACCCAACTAAACCTGTTCTCAATTGCAATGAACACAAAGTAACAACTGCAGCACTCCAGAGTAACTAAAGTAGCGGACTAATTTAAATGATGTCTTCATATGGCTTAGTACCGTACTCAGTGTAACGCAGGATTGCATTAGAAGGCTCCCAAATATAGTGGAAATAATCAGTTGCTTGGAAATGTATTGGAATATTAATTAAAATTACTTTACACTCATACCATATTTATTAATAATGAAGTTTATTAATGTGTGTATTTACAGAAGTGTCATTTACTATTTTTGTTTAATGTCAATCATTACTAGTAGCTGTGAGTTTTAAGATATGCTAGGAAGTGAAGAGAACAGAACAGAGCAAATGGTTATATAAATAGAGTGGGATCTTTTAATATGTTCTATAAAATTTGGGAGTCAACTGAATAGATTTGCTAAGTATTTTATTGTGATGGGTCTCTGTATTTGTGGTTATCAGTGGAAAGCAGGGATAATAAGGAAATGGGTGGCACCCAAGCACATGTTAAAGAAAAAAACTTGGCTTCTTAAAAGTGATTATGATAGCCACAGGACAGAAGAGACAGTGCACTGTGGTCCAATAATGACTGTGTTGAAACAGCCAGAGTGTGCTGCATGCCGTGGAGATGGAAAAGGTAGCTCATCCCAGTCAATCGCAAGGTTGTGTAGGACTGCACATGACCTGATGATGATGGTGCTGGCTCTTGATGGACTGGTATACAAACCAAATGACACCCAAGCAAAGCATTAGTTGTTTTACAATTCCAAATGATTGTTTAATGTGGCTTCTTGCATTTTTATGACTCCTGTTATAGCGCTTCTCTTGTAATGTTGTAGGATTGTGCACAGGTGTCAGAAGATATAGTCATAAAGAATACCCACAAAACAACACACCAGCTTGCTCCTCCCTACTTTGAAAGGAAGATATTGGAACTGATTAAAGAACTTAATTTGAAATGTAAGCTCCTACTGACACAGGAGAGAGAGAAAATCAAAGTTCTGAAAAGTAAGCACAAGGCACACCGTGGATAAATAAATGTATTAATTTAAAAAAAAATGCTGAGAAGGTCAGAGGAACAATAATTGTTGTATTTATTTGCTCAGGTAATTTTATAAGTAAAGTTCTGTTAACTTTCAGTAAAGTTCTGTTAAAAATAAAACTGGTCATTAGTTGGCGTCTTTTGTAACGATTTAGCAATAGTGACATGTCTGCTTGTTTTACTGGAGTGTTAAAATTAATACGGTAGCATCCTGTCTCAAGTGCACAGCTGCAGTTCTCATTTGTTTCGTGACAAATTGCAATTGCATTAGTCTGTGTAAAAAGAGACTTCTGCAGCTCCAGTGGTGTGATTGAATGCATGCTGAGATTGAGTTCAAGCCTCACCTGGAGCAGTGTGACCTGTATCTTCAACTATTTAAACTAACTGACCAGTTTAGGTCCTGTTAAGTATTTGCTGGAGATCAGGTCTAAATTAACATCAAAGGAACAAGTAAAGGTTTGTTCCTTGTCAGACCTGAAGAAAGCTCCAAAGCTCAAACGTTGTTTGTTTCTCTTTTCAGCATGGAATAAAATTTTACTTGTTCCTATGTAGTCCACACATGGTGACACAGCTCCCTACTTAAATTACCATCAGCAATGGACGTCCAGCTGACCTATACACAAATATATGAGAGAGGTCTACTGAGACGAGAGGAGCACGGTGGAGTACTGAAGACTTGAAAAGCTCTCGCATTAGATTCTGTGTTTTTGTTGTTCCCCAGATTTGTTTTTAATGTTCTTTTTCTCTTTGTTTTGAAGTTCTTTTGTTTTTTCTTTTTTGTAGTTGTTAGACTACTACAGGGATTTACCTAGGTTCTATGAAGACTTCTTTTATCAAAACATATTTTATTAATAAAAGCGTGATTTCTTAATAATCAACTTTAATGTTATCTTTATTAGTACCTGTATTACAGGTAATGCATGCACAGCCTTTATTATACTATAGTGAATTTTCAGGTATCCCATGGAGGGAAGAGAACTGAAATTAAGGAAATACTTATTTAAAGGGGTATAAGTCTTAAAAGTGTTCTGTCACATCTGGGTGTTAATTGAATAGATTTGTTGTACTATTTCATATGATTTGACTCTACACTTGTGTTTCTCAGGAGACAGCAGTAATATTGGGGATTTGCGGGTACAAATAATAAATTATACTATACAAGCAAATGTAAGGTTACCTTAATAAAAACTGTTATCATTACCCTTTTCAGCGTTATTATTTAAGACAGTCTTTCGGAACAGTATTCTCATATTAGGGGCTATAGTCTAATGATAACGGTGGTGAAACAGGCAATATGTGCAGAAAGAATTGGAGATGGAACAGGTGACTCATCCAGTCTATAGAAAGGTTTTGTAGGGCTGCACATGTTACAGTGAAGCGAGGCATGTGCTCTACCACTGAACTAAACTCCCGATAGGTACTGTTACCTGCAGCTCTTTGTGTTAGGAAGAGTGAGCAGTCGACATTTTAAAGGTCTAAACCAGACGTGATGAGAATTCAGAACAAGAGGCTGTGCTTCACTCAGCTTTTGATGAATGTTTAAGTGAACGACAAATTTGCTATTTTCACTTTTTGATTAAAGAACATAGAAAGCACCTTTCTTCCAGCCAGATTCAAACCAGAGGCCTGAGCATTCCCAGCTGTTTCTACTACGGTCTTCCACTCTAACAGCTGAGTTATCAAAAACACAGAAAGAAAAACGTTTGTCATACAGAAAGCACAATGGAGTGCAGTGTTCCTATTTATTTCAATCCCAGTTCGACATCAAATCTCATTCCAATAGTCTTGTTTAGTTTGAATTTAAGCATTTAACCAGGCTTCTACTGTATAAACTTCCAGAGATATTACAAAATGTTTGAGGGGACATTATTTCAGATGGAAATTGACTTTTTTTCTAGCGGGATCACATTAAACCTTTCTTTTGGTTTGAGAACAGGATCTTTGTGAGACTCAAAACATTTCTGTCTTTGCTTCTTTCGAGGACGAATGGATTATTGAGATGCAAACAATGGCTCAAATCAAAACACAATTGTGCTATACAGTACTTATGTTTTTATTTTTAGCTACCAAAATTTAGCCTTAGTTGTAAAATGTCATATTAATATTCAATATTAAATGGATTTAAACATGCACATTAGAGAAACAGATTGAATGAAGTAATCGTTTTAATAACATCTAAGTGCAACCTATTGATTGTCTTTGGCCAGTGAAATGCATAAGGCACCGCACAACTTTTATCCATATCTAGAAGAAATACCATGTGTTCTGAGAAGCTGCATCTGTATTTAATGTTATTCAGACATAAATTTAGGTGGAGGTCAAATTCTAATCTGGCACTTCTGGTTCCCTGCTGATAACAGCTCCCTGGCTGCAGAGGGCACTGCACAACTCTTTTCTATCCCCTCCCTCCACCGCAACACCACTGCAGCAGGATTTTCTCCCTGGAGAGGAGATGTGAAGACACTGATCTCTGACCTGCACATTATTTCTACAGTTCCATCACCATGGAAACATTATTTGTATAAGTATGTTGTGGAAACACAATGTACTTCCTTTCAAAAGCTCACAGCTGTAGTGCTCTAAAATGTCATTCTAAATCATTGCTAGAGAGAAAACAAATCTCAGCTTGATACATTGTTGTGCAAGATTCTACTGTCATTTTCACTATTTTATTACTGACCAGGAAAATGACTCTTACCAGATCAATGAAAGTAAAGCTTTATTTAAAATGTAAATCCAAAGTGATACAGTACATTCAATGTGTAGTAAATAATGAAGATTACCAACATATTAAAAATTTCCTCTGCAAATATAGAAAGCTAAACTGTATCAGAACCAGAAAAGTCAATAAGCAGGAATGATACTCCGATTTTGTGTGTTCAGATGCCTGCTCAATAATCGTCTAATCAACACTAGTCTAATAGTCATATCCGAGTAATTAAAAACATTTTAAAAAGACATTCAGCAAAAAACAACAACATATAGCTTACATTCAGTCTTCCAAAAGCTCATTAGAAAGGAAGGATCATCAGTTCAGATTGAAAAATGTAGAATTTGAGCCTCGCTGCTGTGTCCTGGGTTGGATGGTGGTAAGACTTATTTTTCTTCATTTTTCTGTGTGTGAGATGCTTTTATTTTTTCTTTTATCTTGAACTATTCATCTTCCACTCATTCTGATTGTTCTTATGCATCTAGGTATACAGATGCATATATAATGTACACAGATTGTTTTCCATATGTAGCACTCTGTAAGGGCAGTGTTTATGGCAAGTGCTACATGAAATCAGGCCAGATAAACTGATGATGAATTGATGTTGTATCTACGTGTTCTGATAATGACATACTTCTGGGAAACAACAATCACAATGTTCAGTTCTGGTCTCAGAATTGCTGGACAGGTAGACCTTCTGTAGCAATGCAGTGTCTCTCAATGTAAAGGTATAAATGTGCAGGTCAGTCTCACAGCCTTGTAGACACAGCAGGAGACACAGTAACAAGGTCACACTAGGCCAGTGACTGTGTGATTACTGTACAGGGTCTCAGCTGTACAGTGACTGAATAATCTCAAATCAAACACTTCATAACATACTGTATAGAACTACACACATTAAGGGAAAGTTAACAGTATTTTAACAGTATTTTAATCAGAAACACAAGGCATATCGTTATGGTGTTACTCAGTTAAAAACTCTAATCTGACTTGAGGACGAATCCTCTATAAAACTGCACAAACAGGTTCACAGTGCTCTGATATAATCATACTCAGATCCTTCTTCAGAGGGTGTTGTGGTCAGGAGACTCTGACATCATCATAGTCACATCCTTCTTCAATGGGCTGTGTGGCCAGGAGACTCCAACATCATCATAGTCACATCCTTCTTCAATGGGCTGTGTGGCCAGGAGACTCTGCACTCCAGGAGAAATGGGGGAGACACCTGCCAGAGACACACATTCAGCAGAAGAGGTGGACAGGGTACAGAAAACAGAGTCATTCATACAGAAACAGACCATATGTCCAAATTTCTCTTAACACGCTGTAATTTTCTTTTTTAGCCATTTACCTTATTCATCAGGATAAATACCAATAGCTATCTCATACTATCTCATACTAGCTGGATCTGCCTGCTGAGCTGGTGGTAAAGTTTGCTGAGGCAGTGACTTGTGGAATAAAATAAAATGTGTTAGAAAGGCAAATCGAGACAGATTTTTCCCTTCAATATCTCATTACTCAAAGAAACAAGCTTGTGGAAAATATATAAAATACATGGAGTGTGAAGATACAAAATACATGTGGCACTATCAATGCTGAGAACTTTGCAATGGGAATCCTTCCCATAATGTGAAAATGTAAGTGAAAGAAGTCAATTTAAGTCACTAGAATTTAATAATTATTAATTCTTTACTGAAAGGATATGTAGGAAATTATAGGTATTATTCCAAACAATCACTAGAAATTAGTGGTTGGTAGTGCTGTGCCACAAAAAAGGCCATCAGCTGAGAGTTTGTGTGTTGAAAGTCGTCTTTATTTCATATGCATATGGAAGTCTTGTGTTGTGTGGCACAAGACTTAAATACCAACGTTTACAGTGCTCCTTTATATAGCGAAATAAACAATACAAGATACACTCCCAGATGTGTCTCTGTTTGCCTTATGGCTATATATAGTCATTTGAAAAAGCTGACCAGTACATACATATATATATATAATATTTTCTTCTAGCTTATGTGACAAGCAGCCCCTTCTGCTGAATAGACCATTTGTTCCAGCAGAGGTCACTCGGTCATTTCCCTGAGAACTATGCCAGCTATTAGTAAAGACATTATGTGGCTATGTTATCTTTTGAGATGGAGATGGATTTAGTAAAATATAAGTAAAAAAGATACATGGTTAACAAGATATAATACAAACTTTTAGTTTATTAATTGATCTAGGATATTAAATAACCAGTTCTTCAAAAAGACCAGGGCATTGGCATTGAAACATAGTGTAGTTTGCCTCAGAGCTCATAACCATTTATGCAAAAAGTCCCAGAAATGTGTTAGAGCAAGAATATATTTAAAAAAAATACAGAATATGTGAACAGTGCATCCCACTAAAATAGATAAAAAACATCAAAAACAGATGTATGTCTTCGATGTATCTTGCTTAAAAACATCTAAAAATTGTATATTGTCATTTTTATAGTACTGTAAATAAAGTCCAGTAGGAGTCATATTACACTTACGGGACACCTCCTGTAATGGAATATGAGATTGTGGTACTTCTGAGGGGAGATTGTTTGGTGAATAACCTCATATGCAGTCTTCAGAGAGCTCTCTGACTTTATCCATGATGACACATTTGTTGTGTTTAATCCCCTATTCCAGATGAGTATAAGTATTGTTACACATGCCTGCCAGGGTTTTCAAATGCTCGGGTATTCCCTGCTGTATTAATTGTGAAAACATCCCAATACATACATTTAAATTTAGAAGAACAGGAAGTGAGATTAGAATCTAATCTTTCTTCCAAACATGTGTTGTAAACTCTATAGGAAACAGAATATATGAATAGGATACACTAATAAACTAATATATGTTTATGCAGATATGTAATGTTTCTCAGTAGTTCTTCAAGATGGGACTCCAGAGACTGAGTCAGACCCACTGTAAGAAACCCTCTTTCTCAATGTGCTGGGATTTAACCCTGAAGACCCCCTGACAGTTGAACCACAGTTAAGGTCTGGTCCTGGGTCTAGTTGACTTTGGAATGGTTCCCTGTGAACTACCTGAAGACCTGCTGAACCTCCCACGCCCACTGTGAGCTCCCCAGGCTTCCACAGCCCTCACCTGAGTTGGGATCATTCTCATTGTTCTCCACATCATCATATTCAGACTGCAGCTCATCACAGAGGAGTTTTCCTGGGAACATGAGATCAATTACTTACAGTGTTTCACCTAGAAAATTGATGCAATTTTCTTCTTCTGCTTCTTACTTCTTGTGAATGTGGTTAGATTCTTTATTATAATTCCTTTATTTACTCCTAACTACTTCAAAATAACTATTTCATCCTCTAAAATGAAAAGTTTACTCCTCAGTAGATATAGCTATCTGTTCCCCACTATATCTCAATAGGTTATAGGAAACCAGGAAAAAAAGGTTTGTAGATAAACTGTCCATTATTCAGATTAAAAATATTTTAATATCATTACTTATATGCAAAAAAAAGTGTTACACACTAAGTACTGTCTTGACACATATGAAGGCAAGTTGTCATCATTTGTGTGTGTGGCTGTATAATTGTGTGTTTGTGGAACTGTGTCTAGGAAGATACAAATGAGGAGGATCTGGGGAAATATGTATTATGTTGACCACAGAGTGGCACTGTTTCAGTTTGATTTCATACAAATGAATTTTTTTTAGATTATATTAAACACATAAAAGATGGAATGGTATCAATTTGTTATTTTAGCTGTGTGTGACACTTTTTCATGAGTAGTTATTTAGTTTCTTTGAAATAGACTTTCAAGACCTAAATGATTGATGTTTAGTGCCACTGTACTGTAATGCTTGAAACATTCTCATGGTGCGGGAAAATTTGGAAGACAGTGCATATTGGCCACAGAGCTGATGGGGACATGTCATCCCTGTATGACAAATATATGATTAGGTGATATAAGACTCACAAAGCCATGAGTGGCCCATATCATGTACTGCAATTTTAAAGAATTGTGACATTGGGGTTGAATGTGGGATTTTGATTTTGACATAGGGTTTTTTATAGCACGGAGTGAAAAGCAATTTTTTAAATGTGATCAAGTGAAAATGACAGCAAAAATTAACTAACTATTGAAGATGGCATTAATTTACCCAACAACATCATACTACCACTGCTCTGACATAACAAGCATGTTATAAAGACATCAGTGAGCCTTTTGCATTGCCAAATTGATTTACAGAGATTTCAAACAACAAACGTGTTTTCTTCTGAGGTTGTTGATAGAAACACATGTGCAAAGGGGCTATGTTTACCTGGGACTGGGTCTCCCTTACTGTCCTCCAAATCGTCGTATTCAGAGGGCAACTCATCAGAGAGGGATCTCCCTGTGAAAAGGAGGACAGAGCAGAGATACCTGCAGTCAGACAGCAGCCTCACTGCATCTAATGTCTTTTCCCACTGGGGAAAAGCCAGGTTGTGAACACTAACTCAGAGTTTGTGCTTTTAAAAAGTGACGAACGCTGCACTGAATTATTTCTATTCAGTTAAACAATGATAAGAGTAAATTCACTGTTGCTATGAGGTGTGATATTCAAACAGTGCTGTGCATCCATTGCTAATCAAGAAATTCACATCCAGTTATTAAAATAGGGAAGATTTTTCTCCAGCTGCTGTGAAGGCTTTGTGGTGGCTCTGTAGCTAAGGATCTGCACCTGTGGCTGGAAGGTTGTTGGTCGAATCCCATGGCTGGCAGAGGAATCCTACTCCGTTGGGCGCTTGGGCAAGGCCCTTAACCCCAACTGCACCAGGGGTGCCATATAAATGGCTGACCCTGCGCTCTGACACCAAGCTTCTCTCCCTGTCTATGTGTCTGTGTGATGTATGCGAAAAGACAAATTCCTAATACAAGTAATTGTATATGGCCAATAAAATGATCTTATCTTATCTTAAAATAATTGGTCCACAGAGTCAGTAATGACATCCTGGGCACACACATTCTGTGGCAGTGTGTTTCTTCATGTGTTGAGACTGTAGTACTGAGTGTTGAGCATGTTCTCTTGCCTCCTATACAAGAGAGGGTGCTGTCATGGATGATGGCCAGTGTGTGTGTCCACTCACCTCTCCTGAGGGCTCCCTCTGCAGTCAGTGTGAAGTCAATTTCCTGGTAGAGAGCTTCATTCATGGGCTTGACCTCTACTTCAGCTAAAGCTTTGGAAAAGAACAGAGAAGTAAACACATTGCTGCATATCTTAAGAAAAAGTTAATTTATTATTATTACTATATTTTTATGGGTATTTTTTTATCAGAAGGGAGACAAACTCAAAACCCCGAAACCTTGGCCTGTCACCTCACTACAGATGCAGCCATTCAAAGTGCGCGTCACAGACACGTACCGCAGGTGGCGTCGCTCAGTGTGACGCAAGATGACGCGTGGCACCGCAGTACGTGATTGGTTGACCAACAGGGGCACTCGTGGTCCGTTGGTCTGTCGTAGAAAGACTTACAGTAAACGTCTTTGCTGTGCCGTTGTAGATATTGAATTTTACCACTGAAGGGAAATCTTAGTAGCTGAGCATAAAAAGAATAGGAGCATACTGTAACGCGTGTGAAGGCCATAAACAATATTAATTTTGGAACATAAACATACAGTATATAGCTGGTCTTGGTACTTTAAAGAAAAAAATACACACCAGTATTCCATTTCTCCCTAAACATTTTAAGCTTTGAAGTCTTTAACTAACGTGATACCGGAGTCAACAAGCATAGTTTTAGAATTTGATTAAAAGGGAATATAATATGGAATCGCGTATCTAAAGAATTTAATAACGGTATTCGTGTGCTGCGACAGGGCTATGTAGGGCTGTTTCGCCTGCCTCTTCATGCGAGCTGTATTGTAGCCGACTGGTCTAGGTGCGTGCCTGCTAACTGGCAGGTTGTGTGTTCGAATCCAGCTGGTGCTGGACTTTTCTTTTAACAAACATTTCTTCGAAAAAATAGAAAAGCGATATTATGGACAATCAATTGACTTTTATATTTCAAAATGTCGCAACATGATCGATATTTGCGATATTTTGAACATATCTTCCCTTCTGACAGCGGTTCCTGCTTCTATTGTGTGTGTGTGTGCAACAGAGTAAATTTTTATAGAGAAATGGAGGCTGGACAGTATGCGTTACAATATAAACATTTATATTGATTTAAATCGTGTTCTGATTTAAATCGCAAACGCGTGTTTAATTATGTGTTTTTTAATCATAATCAGGCTAATGCATTTCTACATTTTCTGTATGAACCAGCTTAGAGGTTCATACAGAAAGACAGCTTGTGTTTAAATTAAGTGTAAGGTAATTTATGCTTCTAAAGTCATGGTCAGCATTTATTATTGTACTGTGCTGTAAACTTTTTCTGTGCCTAGTCACATTATTTTATAGCGTTTTTTATTGCGTTATTAAATCCGGTGGCGCTGTGTGTTACAGTAGTTTCCTGACTCCCATGTCAATGGTCTGTGATTGAATCCCATAGAACTATGACTTTATTTTTTAACAAACATTTCTTTGAAAAAATGAAACGTTTCCCTTGGTCAGAGATTAAATAAAACCTCACTCGGACCAAACAAATTTATATTTCTAAATATCACAAAATACGTTCATTGTCTTCCAATTGAGTCGAGTTGACATTGGAAACCTGCCACACCCGGACTGTTAAACCAACGCATTAGCACGTCAAAGCCCATCAAGGGTATTGAGCCAGTATTGGCTTTAGTATTCCCCCCCTCTCCCCTCAATTCAATTCAATTCAAGGTGTTTTATTTGCATGACAGATGGGTACAAGCAGTGTTGGGTATGTATATTGTAACGCTTACGGCAGACAGGCACTGTGTAAGAGCCGGCGCACCAGAGCAGCGCACCGAGGGAGCGTCTGCATTTATAACTTAGTTTTTAAAATTAGTCAAGCAATATGAAGCATCTCCTTTTATTAGTGCCTGAGCATAAAAAGAATAGGAGCATACTGCAACACGTGTGAAGTCCATAAACGATATTAATTTTGGAACTTAAACATACAGTATATGGCTGGTCTCGGTACTTTAAAGAAAACATACACACCAGAATTCCATTTCTCCCTAAAAATTTTAAGCATCGAAGTCTTTAACTAACGCGATACCGGAGTCAACAAGCATACTTTTAGAATTTGATTAAAAGGGAATATAATATGGAATCACGTATCTCAAGAAATTAATAACGATATAATTATATTCATGTTGCAAAAGAACTGCAACGGACATAAAAACTCCCTTGCTTTTAACAGAGCATTCCATAATTTCTAACTACGAAAATGCCAGGTGAAAGGATTTGTAAACATATTTTGTTAAAGCAAGTCAGTTTTTTCCGCAACACATAAAAGACATTTTTCCAAGAAAGTTTAGCCTTTGTCACTAATGAAACCACCAAATAAAGACATAAATATAGAAATCTTCAGATTTGTTTTATTTAATGTTGGTAGCAGGATGAACTGTCAGAGTGTATATTTTGTCGCAGAGTTGCTGCAAGATGTTAACAGTGAAAAGGGTATTTAGAAATAAGTTATTTCAAGATGAAAATTTTCAGAATAATTGCAAATCTAGCAGGATAGAGAAAGCACAGAAAACTTGCAGTTAGATTGATCAGATTAGTATGAAAAGTCATTTAGCAAAGGGAATTAGAAGAGTGACAAACTAGTATACTTTAGATCTTTTTTTCTGAACCAGGGACAATCTGATCATGTTTCCCTATAACAATAATAAAAAACTTTATTTGATATATCACCATTAAAGGTGGCATCTCAAAGCAATACAGTAGATGTAAAAACAGATAAAAGGACCACAGATTACAAAGTAAATGCATATAAGAAAGACAAGCAGTTAGAGGTGCTACCAAAATGAAGCAGATACAAAGTCTTCTGAAAAGAAAGGTTCTGAGGTTAGATTTACAGATTTTAGTTGGATGCACATGAATTGAAGGAATGGGCAAACATAGCTGATGCGGATCCACAGAGCCAGCATATTAAGATGTTTATAATTAGAGGCAATTTGTTTAAATAACTAGGTATGGATACTGATGTGCAAGAGAGGTGGAAAGGCTGTTTCCTTAAGCCAGCACTAGAAAATGTTTTATTCTCAGTGAGATGCTGCCATTTCATAGTGGGTTTCTAACACTGTGTATAGTTCCATCCACACAGTGCCTTTACTTCCATTTCTAATCTCTTTATCCAGTACAGAGGATTTGGAGCCTATCCTAGTAAGCAACGGACACAAGGCAGAATACACCCTGGACATAGCGCCAGTCCATCACAGGACAGACAGACACAAACACACACACACCAGGGCCAGTTTTCCCATAAACCAATTAACTTACCAGTATGTTTTGGAGTGCGAGAGGGAGTCATATCACACATATGGAGAAAAACCATGTAACCCAGAGAGAACATGTAAACCCCACACACACAGGATGGCAGGAATTGAACCTAGGACCCCAGTGCTCCAAGATAGCAATGCTAACCACTTTGCCACCATTATAAATGGATGGATAGCTTCGTTATCTTTCTAGTTCACAGGTTTGCATGCATAATTTAATTTTGAAAGCCACTGAGACATCAGGTACTACTGTTGTATTTATGAAAAAGAAACAAAACAAAAAACATACTAACAACTGTGCCATCCTACTCCTTAGCTAATACATTTTATTGTTCATAAACAGTTAACATTGTTAGCAAACTATTTTGAATTATATTTAACCCTATTTTTTCTTTAGTTTTGTATTTAACTTATTATATAATAGTCAGACTTAATGTATATTTGAACAATGAAAATATATTTTTACAAGATTTTACATTAAGCACTTAAAATTAATATGGTTAATAATAGTAAACTGTAACATGCTGTAACAAGATCGGTTAAACTGCGAAGAAAATGCTTTCAGAGAAAATGTTTCAGGTGTGAAGAACATAGATCTCCAATGCAATTTCAACCAAACCTGTTCCCACACACCCTGCCCCCACTACCATTAGAATATACACAAAGCACTCAAATCTTTCGAGCTAATGATCAGGTGACCCGAGAGAGAGCGAGAGAAGCACCAAGGGGTGCGGAACCAGGGAACTATTTACATGGAAAACGGGCGATCTCCCCAGACTGTCCGCCCGTTTCACTGTTACCTGGATACCTCTTTATTTAGAAGTCACTAACACTGATTTTTAGTTTAGAAGGATTCAAGTAGGGTTTTAGATGAAAGGCAGCGACCTTAATCAAGCCCAAATCACAATTGAACCCCTTCAGAGCCTACATTACATTTTAGCGTTTCATTCTGAGCAGAAGACCCTCACACCTGAAGAAGGGGGAGGTGTTTTTCGCTGGAAATCTCGCCTGCTTCTACTTTACAACCGGAGTGCTGGCTGTGACGAATTAAACCGGTATTACAGGTTTCAATCACAGACCATGTGACATGGGAGTCAGGAAACTAACACACAGCGCCACCGGATTTGATAACGCTATAAAAACGCTATAAAATAATGTGACTTGGCACAGAACAAGTTTACAGCACAGTACAATAATAAATGCTGACCATGACTTTAGAAGCATAAATTGCCTTACACTCAATTTAAACACAAGCTGTCTTTAGCCCTCTAAGCTGGTTCATACAGAAATGTAGAGATCCAGGCTCAGAACACACAGCTTCATTAGCGAATACATACTGTATGCAGGACAACTAGAGAAGACATTTTACAGAGGATGGATTTTTAGAAACATCCCATCAGTGACATCACTGAAGTCAAATCCTAGGTACTGTAACTGTCGTGTGGATAGTTTCACAAGAATCAGACAAAGGTTTAAGCATCGCTTGTTCTAGATAAAACTGCAAAAAAAAAACAACAACCCATAATGTACTTCTTTGTGACTCTGTTTGCCCAAATCATATATTCACAACGTGAAATCTAGAAAATAATATTACGTAACCAAAATCCGCAATATGGAAACAGAACCTGTGTAATTGTTGATAGATGATGTACTCGTAACATTTTTTCAAGACGAACTACAACATTTAAAAAATGACTTGTATGTACTTGATATCTCTAATCAATCCACGGGTCCCAGCACGAAACGAAACTAAAACGCATACCGTTTCGCGCCTCTTATTAGTTGCTCAAAAGTAATTTGACCGTATGAAATGCATAATATAAACCTAGAAACATATAAGTGAGCAGTACTTAAGCACTGTAGTATCGGTGTTAAGACATACCTCTCAAATACTGTAAATCAAGTTAAAAATATCTCAAGACAGATTCTGGTCATAATGAAACCATGTTTCGTGTATGTTTTCTTTAAAGTACCGAGACCAGCCATATACTGTATGTTTATGTTCCAAAATTAATATCGTTTATGGCCTTCACACGCGTTGCAGTATGCTCCTATTCTTTTTATGCTCAGCTACTAAGATTTCCCTTCAGTGGTAAAATTAGATATGTATATTCAATACTTAAACGGGCACAGTTAAGATATTAAATATACATATACATACTGTATACAGTACAGTTTGCATACGGTAATATGTTTATGTTCCTAAATCAATCTCTTTTATGAGCACGTGTAAGGCATGGTGAATCGATTCTCAAAAATTACTGTACTTTGCATGATTGGAAAAAAATACGTGATTGCGAAATGCTGTGGTGTTACTTTTACAAAGACGGTCAATGAAAAAAAGAATGTGGACCAGGGCAATACTTTGAGTTTACAGCTTGTCCAAGGTCATTTATTATTAATACTATTATTAATATCTTCGTTAAAGACTTTGATGGCTACAGCTCAAACATGAGAGGTTGAGCTTTATTAGCTCCACCTTGCGGAAATTCCGGATACTATTATTTTGCTAGCGGTATTTACCGGTAACTTGCGGTATTTACCGGTAACTTGCGGTAGACTGCGTACAGCATACCGGAAAATAATGCGGTATCGCCCGCGCATTTTGAATGGCTGCATCTGTAGACTGCAATCCCTGGACCATTGTTTATTGTTTATTGTCAGGTAAGAGCTCTGTGAAGGCCAGCACACATCTCACTGCTTGATTGTGAAATGATGAGAGCTGAATTCTGAATAGCACAGGTCTGGACACCCAGTCTGGAAGCTCTGATTTCCTGACCTCTCCTGGGAAGAATCTCTCACCTTGTAAGGTTGATGTATAGTTTGAAATGCAACTTGAATATATTATTTCTCATTAAGATTGAGCATCCTTTAATTATCAGGATATACAGTGGCAAATAAATGGATGTTATAACTCCAGATTGGACATAGACAAGCTCTTGCATGAGCTTATCACTGTAATAAACACAAAGCTCTTCTCAGGGTTTTCTCAATTGGACTCACTCCTTACCTTTACGCAGTCTCCTGTTCCATATCAGCTGCCCAACTAGCAGGACCAGCAGCACAAAGACCAGAGCTCCCAGCAGGAAGAAGACCACAGCTGGGACAGTCCAGCCTCCTGGCTCCTGCTCTGGCTGTCTGGGTAATTTAGTGACCCCTGGTAAAGCCAGAAAAGGAGAGGAGCTCAGAAGAGGAGATGTAGTGTTGGTTAAATACAAACACTCGAAGCTTAGATCAGACGTCTCTTACTATCTGTTAAGAAGTTTCAACTGTCTCGGTTTTGTAAGTGTAAGTGATGTCAATAAAACCTAACAGAAGGTCAACCCACCACCTTCACCAGACCAGTAAAACTGTTAGTGTCATGCCAGGAAGAGAGAGAAAAGGTTTCTGCACTGCATATGTGAAGACGCATAAGTATGGAGAATAAGGATAAATTGGAACAGGAAAGCCTTGTAATTTACTTGTTGCTGCTGCTGGAGTAGCTGTTGTAACTGTTGTAGTTGTCAAACCTGGGGAAGAGAAAAGAAAACCTTGTTTTAGAGAAATCAAGCATGTGGTCTAGCTGTCTGTCCAGATTTAAATCCCTTTACATTTGTCAGAGAAGTCAAGAGAATTCCCAAATGGAGATCAGGGCAGGAGAACCTAGATAGGCCTGGGCTAATCACTTCCTGCAACTAAATTAATTGGCTTAACAAGAGCTGAATGTTGCCCCTGCTTAGAATGATCATGAAATAAAGGAAATGACATGGCAGAACACGAAACTCCTTCAGAGATAAGTAAATCAAGCATGTGGTCTAGCTGTCTGTCCAGATTTAAATCCCTTTACATTTGTCAGAGAAGTCAAGAGAATTCCCAAATGGAGATCAGGGCAGGAGAACCTAGATAGGCCTGGGCTAATCACTTCCTGCAACTAAATTAATTGGCTTAACAAGAGCTGAATGTTGCCCCTGCTTAGAATGATCATGAAATAAAGGAAATGACATGGCAGAACACGAAACTCCTTCAGAGATAAGTATCCCTGTTTGTAATGGATTGAAAATCCTCCATCCCTCCAATCTTACCCGTACAAGTAACCCCTGCATCCTCCTTGTGTCGACAGTCACTCTGATTCAGTCCAGAGTGACAGCAGTCCCACAGGTGAAGCTCACTGCCCCTGCAGTTCACCTCATCCAGCCAGATGGTGCCACTCCCTGGTCCGAATGAGGCCTCTATTGCTGCGCTCACTGCGTCCCCACAGCCCAGCTGTCTGCAGACCACCTGGGCATCCTGCAGGTCCCAGGAGTCATCACAGACTGTCCCCCAGGAGCCCTCGTACCGCAGCTCCACCCGGCCAGAGCAGTTAGTGCCTCCAGCCAGGCGCAGAGCCTCTGATGATGAAAAACCAGAACAATGTAAGAACCTCAGAGATCTGATTGGATGCAGACTTTAAAGGAGCGGTGCCTGTTGGTTAATCATGGGGAGTGTTTGCTTTGCAACGTTTGATTGAATCATCCCATGCTAAGATGATTCCGCTTCTGGGGTCACAGCGGCTGTAAACTAACCTGTGCAGTGCTGCTGAGTGGGGTCCTCAGAACAGGGCCTGTGGTTGCTGGAGGCTGGAAAAACAGGATTTTGTTGAGGCTGCAGAATGGAGACCTGGAAACTGTACCTGACAAGACCTTTTATAACACTTCAGTTATTACTGCTATACTACATTACATTACAATACATTACAATAGCAGCATGTACAATAATAAATGAGGGTTAAACTGCTGCTGACTCACATATTTAGACTGAAAGTTTTGCTACAGCTATAGGTGACTAGGAAGTGTCTCATTTTTAGATACACTTTGTGATATCTGGCAGAGTAAACACTTCTAGCTGAGATGTGGAGGATCCCCTGATCAATAATAATTGCAATTTTAACTTGGTATACCTAGGTAATTAAGTCACGGGTTAATGATTGTCAATGAGCAGTACAAAAACACACCATATAAGATCACATGAAGACCACAGGGAGTCATATTACTATTCAATATAACATATGACTTCTATGTGGTTAATTCTTCTTTGTGGTTAATTTTTTCATCATGGTTGCTTGACCCTGGATAGGCTACAGCTCCCATGTGACTATAAATTGGAAGAAAGTATAAGAAAACGGATGGATGGAGAGATGATTTATTGAAGTTGGCCTTTGATGAATTGTTAAAGCAGAAGGCAAAACTGTTTATTAAATTCTTAACATGTCCTTTGAATTCCAAAGCCTATATTCTACTCCCTCATTAGTCTCTCATTCCACATAGTTCATATAAGTTCTAGCATGGAAGAATCAATATGGACTTCTTTTATGACAGGGAAAAGCATGAGATCTTTTTACCTGAGCAGGTGACCTCAGCCACTTCCCGGTCTTCACACTCATTCTGACCCCAGGGGGAGGAGGGACACTGCCACAGGGTGGAGTCGTGTTTGCGACAGGAGACAGAGTCCAGCCATTTGGGATCAGGGCTCAGCTTGGAGTTTGTCTCTCTGATGGTACCCTTGTCTCCACAGCCCAGCTGTTTACAGATCACTGCAACTGTGATGTCTGTCATGCTGTTGGCACAGATGCTGCCCCAGGTGCCATTGTAGTAAACCTCTGCTTGTCCTGAGCAGCCTGCAGACAGCCTCAGCTGCTTGTGCTCTGGGAAGAAAGTGAGAAACCGAGAAAGAAATCACTCTTACTCTTACTTTTTTCACTTTTATGGATCAACATTTTCACACCTGTGAAAATAATGGCAAATATAATAATACAATATTTTAATAATATTTTAAGTTCTCATAGTCTACATGTTGGTGATTTATTTCATCAAGTGGCACAATCAATTGTTGATATCCAATCCAAAACGTATATATATATAAATGTATGTCACTTAGCACTGACACCAAATATAAATGATCTCCAGAGTGAGTCTGTGCCATGATTGCCTCCATCATCTGATATTCTTTCTCTCCCCACTCACTCCTGTCAGCACTGGTGGCTCCACATTGACCGAGAGTCCACTTTCACACATTACTCTCCACCTCTTCAGCCCCAGAAGCTTCAGTATGTTTTCTGAGGCCCAAATGAAATTAAAATTTTTGCCTCAGTTTTAAATCTTAAGCTTTTTTTCAGTTTTCCTCTAGTATTTGTTTGTACTTGGCTCTGTCCATTTTTCCTAAGTTCTTAATGATTTCCTAGTCCCTGCTGTAGAGAAGAAACACTGCCATGCTTGACTGGTTGGTAGTGTTTACTGGGGTATGTTGGATCTGTGCATTGTATTTAGACCAAATGTCCACATTTAGTGTTATCTAACCTCCACACATTGTGCTGCATTTTTTGCATGCTCAATCATTTTTTTTGGAAATCCCTTATGGGATTTGAGATGGGTTTTTGAATTCTATCCAAACTCCCTATGTTGAGGAACAGGGATATTTTCTAACTCATAGACATTTCCTCCCATCACAGCCTATTAAACTTCAGTTCTTTCAACTTTGATCCCTAAAAGGGATATGTACTGTATATTTTTTAAAGACTGAAAACATGTAATAACAATTTCTTATTTTACACAATTTTATTCTTTTATTTATTACTTCTTTGCACAGATTTCAAAACATAAAAATATAGCCCTCTTACCTGAACACAGGATTCTCACATCCTCCTTGTGTCCACAGTCATGCTGTCCCCACCCTGCTGAGGGACACTCCCACAGAGACGACTCGTTCCCCAGACAGCCCAACTCGTCCAGCCAGATGGGTCCAGTTCCCTGGCTGAAGGAGGCTGGCACTGGGGCACTGAGGGCTGTCCCACACTGGAGCTGCCTGCACACCACCTGAGAGTCTGCCAGGTCCCAGGAGTCATCGCAGACTGTCCCCCAGGATCCATTGTGATAAACCTCCAGCCTCCCAGCACAGTCACCTCCTTCTCCAACAAGTCTAAGGGACAGCTGGTCTAGGAGCAGAGAGTCAGAGGTCAGGGGTCAGAGGTCTGTCTACTACTAAGATGTGAATATGACCTCTAGAGGGACACAATTTGCTAAGAGTTATGGTCTAAGAGGAACAGACAGTATTAGCAATAATACCTTTCTTTCCAGTATTAGAGTTAATAATAATAAAATTAAAATTGCATTAAAACGGCAAATTACAAATATAATTTTCTATCTACTTGGTTTTTTATACTGCCGGGTGTGTACTTGGGAGAAATATTAACATCTGTGAAAAATAGACCCTTAATAAAAAAAAAATATTTAAAATGTAACAGTTGCATCACTGAGTGGAAAGAAAACTGACTGAATTTATTCAATGAACACAAAAAAGGGACAGTAAAAATTAAATCTCATTCATTATCAATTGGTTTAATAATTTATCGACTTTTTATTTCCATTACCTTGAAGAAACTGATGATTTGTAAAGGAGGGATTTTACACACAAAGCCTCATGTGCACTGATTTGTATACTATAAATGCTAAACAACTGAGATCCTGTCCAGTGCTACAGTCCAATTAGGAAAATAATTTGATGAAAACGGTGACCCTGAATATTAGTGCATGACACAGCTTCTAGAAAACAATTTTCCTCTTCCTCTCAATACTGCAAGTTCATAAGTAATGTTTATTAAATGGGATATCAGATATTTGGATGATTTAAACCAACATTCACATTCTCAAGCCATTTCAAAGTGTATTGATTAAACTGTTCTCACCTACAGCTCTAGATTGCTAATGAAAAAGAAGCTTAGCACTCACTAGAGCAGAGCAGGGCCACTTCCTGTCCAGGGCTGCAGCTGACTGTCTGTGGAGAACTGCAGTTCACCAAGTGAGACTCATCCCCAGAGCACTGAATACCTGTCAGACACACAGCACTGTCACTGTCCCATACAGAGAGGAGTTATAGACTTGTACTACAGAGCACTGAATACCTGTCAAACACACAGCACTGTCACTGTCCCATACAGAGAGGAGTTATAGACTTGTGCTACAGAGCACTGAAAACCTGTCAGATACACAGCACTGTCACTGTCCCATACAGAGAGGAGTTATAGACTTATACTACAGAGCACTGAATACCTGTCAGACACAGAGCACTGTCACCTGTCCCATACAGAGAGGAGTTATAGACTTGCTCTACAGAGCCACAGCCCAGCTGTCTGCAGACTACAGAAGCCTCTTTGTAGCCCCAAGAATCCATGAGAATGGTCTTCCAAGTCCTGTTGTACTGAACCTCCACCCTGCCTTCACAGTGACTCCTTCCTCCAGTTAGCCGGACATCCTGGGCTGAAAGCACAGGCCCTGAGATAAAAATGTCCAGAAAAGTATTTATTCTCTTAATTCTTACACTGTTGCAGAAATTATCTTGTGGTAGCACAACATTTAGGAGAAAACACAATATTTCATTATTCTGGAAAACCCATGTTAGATATTTCCCAAATTGTAGTATATATTTTGCTTCTATTTTTTTCTAACAATTAATTCATTTGTGTAGCATGAGGGCTATATTAACAAGAATTTCTCAGAATAAATACAAGTCCTCTTTAAAAAAATAAAAGCTAAGCTTTACTGTCATGATCCAAATTGTGATTTTAAAGATCTTTTTGATACAAAGTATTTGAGATATTTTAGTATATTGACTGACACAGTGGAAGGAATCCTCCCCTGTTCACCACTAGAGTGGCCCTAACACCACCAAGGCAGTCCCCTAAATTGTTTCTCTCTCCCTGATTGTCACTATCATCAGCATCCTCATCTATCATCAGCACCACCTGAGCTTCTAATTGAGAGTCCTACATTACATTCTTATGTGAACTAATTTGTCCTAGAACCACGCCGTTACAGGTATACAGGTAAGGCACTCTTTTCATGTATAAAACCCTTAGTGAAGTTTTCTCTTGATCATTACCACACCCCCTATCTCACCTTAGTGAAGAACCCTAATTTTTGAGCGACTACACATTGGCTCTCTACCTCCTCTCAAGGTGTCGACCCCCTAGCCCGTGAAAAGGTAGTTCCTAGTGTTCTTGTGATACCATGAGGGGTGTAATCCTTGTAGAATGGTACTTTACCCAAAGCATCATCCATTTTACACAGGCATTTGCTCATACCAAGATGGCAGAGAGTGAATGCCAGCACACAAAAATATTGTTAGACAGCAGGGATCAGCTGCTATCAACTACCAAGCATGAACATGGCCAATAGAAAAGGTCTGCTTTCTTCATAAATCAGTGTCACAACGTACAGCAAAGACAATTAAACACACCAGTAAGCTTGGCTTTTTGAGTTGAGTTGAGGGAAAACACAAAGTCAGTTAGGAGCTAGGTTTATTTTGATTTATTTTCTGTTGATAAACAAACCAAACACTGAATATCAGTTTTTGGGTGTGTCTGTGTATTTTTATCTGTCTATTTTTCATGACCAGTGATGACTACGCCCCCACGACATCACACTTGACCTTTATAAACCCTGGGACTAGCCACCTTTATAAATGCTTCTGTTTTTGCCACCATACTCCAAACTCACCAGAGCAAACAAGCCCTGCATCGTTCCTGTGAGAGCACAGAGCTCCCCCCAGGGTGGATGTTGCACACAGAGATAAGTGAGCCTCGCTGCCATCACAGAGGAAATGATCTTTCCACACTGAGCCCTCTCTGTGTCCAAACCAGGCCTGTCCTGGAACTGCTACAGCCAGTCCACAGCCCAGCTGCCGGCAGAGAACACTGGCGTCTCTCATGTCCCAGTACTGGTCACACACTGTCCCCCACTCGCCGTCATACTGCAACTCCACTCGGCCAGAGCAGGAGTCTGAGCCATTAATCAGCCTGAATCCTGTGTATCCTGCACAGGAGAAACAACAGGAGGAGGATTAAGACTCCTTGTGAGAGAAAGGAGTTGGTAAATTAGCCTACCTTCTCCTGTGCTGACCACACTCTTATTTCCAAACTGGAAATTTCAAGAACACAAACAATGATTGTACAAATCAGTGTTCCTATAGTGTAAGTTGGAATTTGGAGAGACTGTTTTTACAGGTCATGTTTTGAGACTCACCACTACTCCTGTGCTCTAATTCTAAGGTTTCTCCACCGATCTCCAAGCAAAATTCATCAAAAACACTGGGACCAAATTATAATTTTTAATAGGGAAAATTCCAGCTAGCACAAAACCTTGCAATCACAAAACTCCTATTGGCCCCACAAAGTATTTTCATTTTTTTGAGTAAGTGTGAACTGATGCTCTCACCTGAACAAACAATGCTCACATCATTTTTGTGGGTGCAGTTCTGGTGCTGTCTGGTGGAGATTTGACAGAAGGTCAGGTGGGTTTCATTGCCCTGGCACTGGATCTTTTCCGACCAGACAGGACCCTGCCCCTCTCCGAAGTAAGCTTCACCCAAGACAGCTTTGGGAATCCCACAATTCTCTTGTCTACAGATGACCTCTGCATCCTTCCAGTCAAAGTCATTCTCACACACTGTGCCCCAGGTAAGATCAGGCATAACCTCAACACGCCCTGAGCAGGGATTACTACCATCCACCAGCCTCACTCTGTAAAGATCTGTAATTACAACCATGATCACTTTAAAACTGAAGGATGGTAAAACAAGTGTAAGCAACTTTTGAGATAAAAAAATCTGAGTATCTCACATAAAGTGAGCTGTGAGATATATCAGTTGCATAAATAAGTTAAAATTGCTTTTAAGGAGGTGAGGTGTGTTGGTGAATGACAAGATGAGGTGTATTAGTAAGTGATGTTGTGTTGGTGAATGATGAGTTGAAGTGTTTGGAATTGACTGGTATATTTTGAGATGAGACTTGTTGTTGTGTTATCAGGTGAATCTCCTTGAGTCTCTCATCAAAAATGGTTCAACTCACCATCATAACAGAAGAAAGGATAAGGGACATTGCAAAAATTATCATTCCATTTTCCCCTATTACTATCATCTGAGAACACAGCAGCACAGTCTTCAGTTCCACCATAATTGTTGGGTTCACCTCTAGCCCAGTTCTGGAATGACAAGTTCTCCTGGTCTGACCATTTCCAGTTCCCCCTGTAGAGGCCGATCCACACTTCATTGCCCTTTGCCGTGTTTTTGATCTTCTCATTCTCCCTCTGGCTCCTCACACTGACCAGATCTTTGGGCCTCTCTCTACAGAATCTCTGAGCCTGCTGCCAGCTTCTTTGTTCCCGAATCAGAATGTATGTCAGTGCATCGACTGTTTCATCTGAATAGACAAAGGGTATATGTAAATATTATGTTTGTTTTTAATTATATGTAGTATTTTTGTTTAAAAATATAGTTGAAAAAATCATTTCTTATTTTGTATATTTATGTTTCTTAGATCATTTTTTAAGTAGCCTTTAATGAGTTGGATATATTAGTATCGTCAAGCAGGCTGGTAGATAGTTCCAAAGTACAAGCAGCTGTCTTTGTGTCTTGTGCATCATTTTGAAACTCTGTAACAATCGCTGACACAAACACTTCCCTAATTCAAACATGGCCAGCCTGTCACCCTGTCAGGAAAGACCATGTGGTCATCTTCTTCCTTGGTTGTTATTCACTTGATTCTGGTCACCAACTCTTCACTTTCTGTCTTCATTAGACATCAGGCACTAGAATAGTCAACCCCATTAACTTTGTGTTGAACAATACTTGATCTACAATACTTGATCTACACTTTACTAATCACTACTCACAGCCAGGTTTTCAATAGACTCTTCAATTAGACTAGTCCATGCCACCCAGTCCCAATCTTCACTTCAACTCAGCTCTTCAGCTCTTACTCTACATCAAACACCAGTTTTTCACAAAGCAATTAGTAACTTTGCCCATTCTTATTTCTCTCTGTTCATCGTGTTTGGGCCACAGCTCTATAATCAAGTGATTTATTGTTTTCTCTTTCTCAAACACTCTGTGATCTCTCAACTGGCTGCTAATGTCAAGACGGAGAGAGTCTTTAGGACTCAACCAGTGTCAATTAGACTCCTCTCTCTTTTCTGTGGGAGGAAAATGAACTGTCACACTAACATGCAATGCACACTCCTTGAGGTCCAGTTCCAGGACCATTTTTTTTCTCAGGCCTTCCTCATTTAGTCCCCCAGGTCTATAAGCTAGCCCAATGCATTCATAATAAAATCTCACTCTTCCTCCTTCCAGCCTGGAGTTTAGACACAGACTCCCTCCTACCTGGTCTTATAAACCTCTCAGTTAGCACAGAGGAGTGGTTACTTCCACAAAGTCTTTATCCCAACAGCTCCTGTTTCTCACATGGACTAACATTGCTAATGGGAAAATGTATCAGCCAGGAAATTCTCAGCTTTCTGTGGCAGAGACTGCAAGGCAGGTAACCTGGATTGAATATGAATGTGTCATTAAATAAGGAAATATTTTGTGACAGAGGACGAGTCAAGCATTACTACAACTGTGTGAAACATTAATCATTTTAAGGGTCTTAGTAATTAAAAAGAGACAGGGGTGGTTACCTTGATAGCAGATGAAGTATTTGGTGTAACTGCAGGGCATATCATTCCATGTACCTTGACTATCCATTGCCGCACAATCTTCATTCTTTGACTGGTGATTGTTTGGTTGCCCACTACGCCAGTTGCGGAAATTAGCCTCACCCTCACTGTAGAAATCGCTGCCTGTCAGGGACCACTGCCATTCTACATAAAGTCCTATCCAGGCATAGAATGTCTTCTCTGCATTGCTGAGAAGCCTGTCTAGTTGTTCCCTGCTGTGGATGGAGGCCAGGTCAATGTGTTTGTCTCTGCAGTAACGCTGAGCATCGGCCCAATTCAGCGGTGTGCTCACAAAGTGATACTGACGTGTGCGACACAAAGAGACTTTACAGAGCCCTGGAAACACACAACACAACACAACACACAAGGAGTTTCAGACAAGCACTGCAACCACACAAAAGTCAGGATAACATCAGTAAATGAGGTTGGTTCAGGGCAGAAATCCACTTTTCCACTTGTCTAATACTGAGTCATGTCAATGGGCTTTATATGTGCCTTCCACAGAAAGAAATTTGATATCTGATCTTTTGGAAAGTTTGTTTAATATGTTCTTCACAGACACATTGTTTCCAGCTGCAGATGGTTGTCCATTAATGGCATTAGTGCTTTTTCATTGCCAAGTAATTCTAACCTGCTTTTAACCTTCATGTTGGCTCTTGTTTGTATCTCTTAATTATCTAACAATATTATCTATATTGTGTGAAGGGAAATATATTTTTAAAGTAATTAATAATTAATTTTAAATAATGTATTCTATATTTGTATAATTTAATACTATATTTATTATGTATTTAAATAAATAATCATTATTTTTAAACTATTATTTAAAGTTAATAAACAGATAATGGAGATCAAGATATGCAGCAGAAAACACTGACCTGAGAACAGCAGGATGAGAAACACACTCTTCTCCATGCTTCTGGATTTCCAGTCTGGAATGTATAGAGCAATAAAGATATCAGGAATATAGAAAGAGGGGAAAAAAACAATAACATTTTGACTTCAGAATCTAAACCAAATTCCCTACAGAATTACCCAGGTTAACTGTGTTTGTATCCCAACAATACAGGAGATGATGCTGATACCAATAGGCACTGGTATCACTCCAGAGCTGCTAGCCTCCTGCTGTCATGAACACTTGAAGGCAACATGAGATGTTTATAGTGTTATAAAGTAAAAGGAAGTTTAGTAAATTCATTTAGCAAGAAAAATATGCATGGTTTGTAAAGATACTGTAACAAAGGACTGGTTGGATAAAAGTTGCACAACTAAATTGGAACAATGAATATACAGATGTAGCCATTCAGAATGCGCAGTAAAACCCTGTGATGCGGGAGTGGGGCAGCAGGTTGCCGCAGCACGTGATTCGCTGTTAAAGGTGATTGACAGGTGGCACTAATGGTGCATTAGTTGTTAGTGAAACGATTGCTTTATTTAATCTCTCTACTGTGCATGTTTAAATGTGCTTAATATGGAATTTTACAACTAAAGAAAACTTTTGGTAGCTGAGCATAAAAACAACATGAGCATAATGTCTCTAAACATCAAAAACTATATTAATTTAGGAATATAAATATTATACACAAACTGTATATGGCTAGTAGTGGTACCTAAAAAAAATACACAACAGTATTCCACCTTCTTCATAAACATGCATCAAAGTCTTTAACTCAATCACTTACTGTATTTATTTTGAAAAAGATTTTATATGTGCTCGTTCTAACTATATTACATTGATATACAGATGCAGCCATTCAAAACGAGGGGGGTACGCTGCGGTAAAACATGGTGGGCATTTCACATCACAACGCATCATATCGCGTCAAACCATACAATACCACAGTTATGATAATAGTATCAGGAATAACCATGAGGTTGCGCTAATAAAACTTAACCTCTCATGTACAGCAGTTGAGTTATCGCCAGAAAACACATGGTTTCAAATCCTGGTCACTGCTTAAGGACAGTCTTTTTCCAATTAAGAATTTAAGTTGTTTGCTCTTTAGACTTTTAATCATTTTAAACTGTGTATTACAGCATGTTAATCATTAAACATTAAAAAGTCTGTAAATTTTATAAAAGCAAGATTGCTCAGTTGGACAAAAGTACACAACCTACCACCTTTATCATAAATATTTTAATTATGCAGAAATATTTTATGCATCAAAGTCTTTAAGGAAGATATTACTAATAGGTTTAATAATGAATGACCTTGGACATGCTGTAAGCTCAAAGTATTACAGTGGTCCACTTTCTTTGTAACTGTCTTTGTAAACGAAAAGACTTTATTTTTTCATTGACAAAAAGTAACACCACGATAAACCACCATAAACAATATTAATTTAGGAACATAAACATTTAATGTAAACTGTCTATGGCTGGCATTGGTAGTTTAAAGAAAAATATTCAGAAATGTTTTTATGTGCTCCTTCTGAGCATATTAAGTTTATATACTTTGTGAAAAGTCATAATGTTTTAACCTTTTCTGTGAATACGCTCATTATCGGAGAAAACAAAAGCATAGTTTTAGAATTTGATTAATAGGGAATATAATATGTAATTGCGTATCTAAAGAAATTAATAACGATATAATTATATTCATGTACTGTAGCTCGAATAGTAGTATAATACACTTTCTATGGATATGTGTGCTTCTACGGAACGCGGAAACACAGCCACAAGTAACATTAGCTAGCAAAGAGAGGACATTAGCTAGCCAATATGATAAATATAATGGAAAAAAGCAATTCGGAAAGAAGACCTGCTGATCTGTTCTACATACCAGGAAGAGAACAGAATATTATTTTTTGTGTTCGAAATGTGTGTTGTCTTTATGAAATTCATATATTTTAAATGTTTAATTAAGAAGAAAAAAACGTACAGCGTACACAAAGATTCTAAGCTGATCATGAGGAAGAAAGATCACCCGTTTTTCGCGCATAAAAAGTGGTTATTAAATGGGTGAGCTGTTAATAACTGGAGTGAACTGGCTGAAAACTCCAGCTGAATCCCCAAATTTAAATCCACTAGAGATGGTATGGCATTCCCTGAAATGGCATTCGGAAAACGGCTAAACCCAGCACAAAGCAAGAACTGATCAATCCGATTTACAAGTTCTGGGAGGAAGAACTGACAGAACAAAGTTCAACAATTTTATTAACAGGCTGTTTCGTGTTCTTCCTAAGATTGTTGATTAACGGAGGGGGGGCATTCAGGAATGTGAGTTCTGTGGTGCATTGTCTGATTGTGAATAAATAAAAGCATTTTATGAAACACACGTTAGTGATTTTAATCAAGATGGGGTAAATGGGGACTCTCTATTATACTCTCTTTTATAAAATTAACAAGAAACAAAACAAAAAATAAAAAAAAGATACAATCTACAGACATATCACAGAAATTTACAACAAAGACATATCATAAAACATTTACATATACTGTTAATTTATTACTTTAAATATATACTTTAAATTACTGTAAATATATGACAAATATATTACTTTATTTTGTATAGCACCTTTAAAAGTAGCATTTCAAAGCAAAACAGGATTCCGGCTGTCAAATTCTGAACATATTGGAGATTACCAATTGATTACCAATTTTGTGGAGTGGTGTCATCTTAACCATCTCCAGCTTAACACCAGCAAGACCAAAGAAATGATCTTTGACTTTCGAAGGAATAAGTCTCCGCTGAACCCTGTTTCCATCCAGGGTGAGGACATAGAGGGCGTACATTCCTACAAGTACTTAGGGGTACACCTGGATGATAAGCTGGAGTGGTCTGGTAACACTGACGCCCTGTACAAGAAAGGTCAGAGCCAACTCTATTTTCTTAGGAGACTCAGGTCCTTTGGTGTGCGGGGAACACTGCTACACATTTTTTATGAATCAGTGGTGGCGGCGGCCATCTTCTTCTGTTGTGTGCTGGGGCAGCAGCATCATGACAAAAGATGCAAATAGGCTCAATAAACTTATCAAGAAGGCTGGCTCTGTGTTGGGGCTGAGCCTTGACCCCATGGAGGTGGTGGCTGAGAGGAGAATGCTGACCAAGCTCACAGCCATCATGAACAACACCTCTCATCCGCTTCATGGGACTGTTACTGGGCAGCGGAGCACTTTTAGCAACAGACTGCTCCAGCTACGGTATTCAAGGGAACGTTTCCGCAGGTCTTTCCTCCCGGCGGCTGTCAGGGTGTATAACGCTGCCCTAGTCTAGGACTGTTAGCCCTTCATTTGCTCGTCTATGGACAACATGTTTACTCCATTGTACTTTTTGGACAATCAGTCTGTATAAACCTATGCATATTTTGCATACACCTATATATTTATTTATTTTTATTTATTTTGTTCTCTTTTGTTTTATAACTATTCTGATGTCTGTTTTGTTTGTCTTGGGCTGGACTGCTGTAACACATCAATTTCCCTACGGGATTAATAAAGTATTATCTATCTATCTATTACTCAGTGTGGATTTAATTACCCCAGTGAACAGGATGTGCATTTATTAATTCCTAGTTTCTCCAATTCCCTTTAAAAGAAACTATTATTCCTCAATGCAGAGTACTACATGGCCGGTATTTGCATACTGTATGATATTTGTGATTTAAACAAATTAACACAAGCAGCTTTTGGGGATTTAAGTGTTGGCTGAGTTATTGCACGAAGTAAGACTAGAGATGTTGGTAGGAAAAAGATAATTTGGGGAAAGTTGAGGAATACACTGATAAAAAGAACACTTCCTAATGATTTTAGGCATAGTTTTGACAAAATGATGGGAGATGTTATAGACTGCAGAGGAAGATGATGAAGTTAACAGACTGTATGTTTACATAGATACTGAAATGAGGATTGTATTTTAGATTTTGTGTAGTTGCTAGTATTGAACTGTGTGTTGGATGCACATGAATTGAAGGAATGGCCAAACATAGCTGATGCTGATGAACAGATCCAGGATCTTAAGATGTTTATATTTAGAGGCAATTTGTTAAAAAAACTAACTAGGTATGGATACTGATGTGCAAGAGAGGTGGAAAGGCTGTTTCCTTAAGCCAGCACTATAAAATTATTTATCCTCAGTGAGATTCTGCCATCTCATAGTTGGTTTCTAACACTGTGTATAGTTCCATCCACATAGTGCCTTTACTTTCATCCATTTTCTAATCTATTTGGATCCTATCCCAGCAAGCAACGGATGCAAGGCAGAATACACCCTGGACATAGCACCTGTCCATTACAGGACAGACAAACAGACACAAACACACACACACCAGGGCCAGTTTTCCCATAAGCCAATTAACCTACCAGTATGTTTTGGACTGCAAGAGGAAATCATATCACATGTATGGAGAAAACCCACAGAAATCAGAGAGAGCATGCAAACTCCACACACAGAGGACGGCAGGAATTGAACCTAGGGCCCCAGTGCTGCAAGATAGCAACACTAACCACATTACCACTATTAGAAATGGCTGCATAGCTTAGTTATCTTTCTAATTCACAGGTTTGTATGCAAAATTTAATTTTGAAACCCACTGAGACATCTGGTACTATTGTTGTATTTATGAAAAAAAATGCAAAAAGCATACTAACAACTGTGCCATCCTATTCCTTAGTTAATACATTTTATTTTTTAAGAACATTTTACATTGTTAGCAAAATATTTTGAATTACATTTTACCCTATTTTTTCTTTAATTTTGTATTTAACTTATTTTCTGATTTAATGTATATTTGAACAATGAAAATATATTTTTACAAGATGCAGGGAAAAGTGCAACAATTTATTACAGTGCTAAATTTAATATTATTGATTACTAATAGTAAAACAACTTTCAGCGTACACAAAGATCCCCAATTCAATTGCAGCCTAAATGTTAGGCATAGTTTTTGCCTTATCTGTCTGCTGCTAAAAAATCATGCCCGGCTTTTCAATAGCAGCAGACAGCTCAGCTTAACAGGGAAGAAAACAATTATCTGCTGTCTGCCGCTGAGGCTGGGAGAGAAAATCACCCCTGGCTTTTCAATAGAATTGCATTAACTTGCTAATGCGTCTATCACATTTCCTGGTGTATTGTGTTAATTTTCAGTATATTATATTGTGTTCGATTCAAGTAAAGAAACATTTCCTAGATATTAGCTCATCAGTAAGTATAGTAGACATTTATCTGTACGATTGTCGGGACAGACAACTTACTACACTATAGCTTTGGTAAAGAAATGGACTATGGCCAAAATCAAGAAGACTCTCTCACACCAAATAATGAAGATGAAAAGAAATGGGAAGTCAACAAGAGACATTGTACAGCATTTTTCTTCCATGGACATCTTTGTTTGTGAAATCACAGTGAGACGACATTAAAAGGGGAAAGCAGACAAAGGGAGCACTTTGGATCAAGGCATCGTTTCTTTCAGGACAACGATCCGAAACACACAGCAGCAAAGGTGAGGCTTAACGCAGAGGGAGTAAACTGGGTGAAAACTCCAGCTGAATCCAATAGAGATGGTATGGCATTCCCTGAAAGACTATATTTGGAAAAAGGCAAAACCTAGCAAAAAGTGAGAACTGATCAATTCTGGGAGGAAGAACTGACAGAACAAAGTTGCAACAATTTTATTGACAGACTGTTTCATGTTCTTCGTAAGATTGTTGAGCGCAGTGGAGGACATTCATGAATGTGATTTCACAGATGCTTTTGTAGTGTCTTGCATTGGCAGATTGTGAATCAAATATTTAATTAAACACGTGTTTGCGATTTTAATCAAAATGGGGGTAATGGGGACTCTCTGTTATAAACGTAAATGTAAAGGCCAAAAATAAATACACACTAATAAATAACATGTTCTACATTGACCTTGTTATTAAGTGATAGACAAAAAGCAGGGCAATGACTTTCTCTGCAAGCTAGTCGAAGAAGTAAGTAGGCAACTCAACGCTCGAAGCCCAGCAGCAACAATAATTATTACAGTGTGTATTCTCCTGTCATGGCATAAAATAGTACAATGCAGGGTACATAACATGGTTATGTATCAGGAATGTTTGCAAATGTTGAGATAATTGTGCAGCATATGTTTTTGGGAACACATTAGTTTCCGAGCAGTTAATTGCTCACTTCTGCTGCCGTACAGTGGTTTGGAATCTACATGCTCTCCCCGCATCGTTATCGACAATGAAAATGTCTGTGGAATAAGCATACTGTATAAATGATAAATCAGAGTGTATGAATATAATTATATCATTATCAATTTCTTTAGATATGTGATTCCATATTGTATTCCCTATTAATCAAACTCTAAAAAGTATGCGTTTTTTTTACTGTGATAACGAGCGTAAGCATTTGCTGAAAAGGTTAAAACATTATAACTTTTTACAAAGTATATAAACTTAGTACAGATGCAGCGGGGTATGCTGCAGTATAACTCGGTGGGCGTGTAGCAGTATACCGCATCATACCGTATGCAAATTAGATTATGTTAATAGTATCTGGAATCACCTTGTAAAACTGGCAGGTGGAGCTAATAAAGCTTAACCTCTCCTGTACAGCATTTGAGCTGTCACCAGAAAACATCCGTTTCGAATCCCGATCACTGCTGAGGGACAATCTTTATTCATTTAAGTTGTATACTCTTTAGACTTTTTAATTTAAACTGTGTATTACATCATTCATCATTATACATTAAAAAGTTGGTATATTTTATGAAAGCAAGATTGCTCAGTTGGACAAAAGTACACAACCTTCCACCTTCATCATATTACTAATAGTATTAATAATTAATGACCTTGGACAAGCTGTAAGCTCAAAGTATTACCCTGGTCCACATTCTTTGTAACCATCCTTGTAAACAAAAATACTTTATTTTTTTATTTACAAACACCACCGCATTTAGTTTTTCCGATCACGTATTCGTTTCCAATCATACAAAGTAAGTCTTGAGATTCTCTGATTAAGTGTGCCTTTCACATGCTCATAAACGATATTAATTTTGGAACATAAACATATTATGTAAACTGTACTGTATATTGCTGGTCTTGGTAGTTTAAAGAAAAAATACACACCAGTATTCCATTTCTCCCTAAACATTTTAAGCATCAAAGTCTTACATGTGGTTATTTCGGAAATGTTTTTACGTGCTCCTTCTGTGCCTGTGGGCACTTTTCTTGTCCGTGGGGGAGGGTGGACTGTCTTTCATTAGAAGGTTAGCCTATTCTACACTGAGAATATAGAGGGGGTGGAGGCGGTCTTTTAATTAGTATTACAATTTGCACTGATTCCCTTGCGAAGATATGGACATAAGAATATTTGTGCATGGTAAAAAAAATGGCATTAAGGATTTAAACTTAATATGGTCAGTAACTGTAAACAGTAACATGCTCAGAAGGAGCACGTAAAAACATTTCCGAAATAACCACATTTATTTTTGATTGGTTTATTATTTTGGCTTTGATGCTTTGTCTTTGATTTGAAACAAATGTGTGATCAGATCTACTAAATGCTGTGGTGTTACTTTTTGTCAATGAAAAAATAAAGTCTTTTTGTTTACAAAGATGGTTACAAAGAATGTGGACCAGGGTAATACTTTGAGTTTACAGCTTGTCCAAGGTCATTCATTATTAATACTACTAGTGATATCTTCGGTAAAGACTAACAGCAGGAACATTTCTATTCTTTACTCAGCAGCTTATTAAAAACAGGGTGTTCAAACCGTGTTTTTACACAGGAGAGTGACACAGCTTCGCGTTGTGAATCTATTTTTCTGTGTTTACAAAAAAAGTGGAATACAGTAAAACTACCTGCTATATAGACACATATTTTTAGATATTTAGATCCTTAAATTAATATCATTAGTAATTTCTTTAGATACGTGATTCCATACTATATTCCCTATTATAAAACTGATAATTCCGGTCCTGAAATCTGATTGGCTGACACACATTCGAAGAAGTGCTATATTCTCTAATATACACACACCCAGGAATTTTGACTTCACTGTGTGATACAGAAAGTTTAAAGACTACTTCGTAGCATAGATAAAAAAGCTTGGATTCTCATGTATCTGATATCTTTTTCTGCTGTCTTTGTTGCACACTTGAGGATCCTTGTGATATTTTGAGCTCTCGTTGAATGATACATGTCGCATAGTTTAAATCATTTTCATTCTTAGAAATTATGAAACGCTCGGTTAAAAGCAAGGGAGCTTTTATGTCTGTTATAGTAAAAGAAAATGCCTGACGGAGTAGGGATTGGACAGTTTTTCAGTGCTTGTACAATCGATGGAAATCTTCAAATAAATGTACTAAAGAAATAAACAAAAAAAAGTCATTTATTCCTTTATCATATTGGCTAGCTAATGTCCTCTCGTTGCTAGTTACTTCTGACTGGGTTTCTGCATTGCATAGCAACGAGGGACTATATTCTCAGGTGGAGGAACGTAAACAGCTTAATTTTCATGTTAAATAAATTTAAAAAATTAAAATTAATTCTATACAGCAATCACATATTTGGGGACTGTTTTATAAAACTTTGATGCTTAAAATGTTTAGGGAGAAATGGAATACTGGTGTGTATTTTTTCTTTAAATTACCAAGACCAGCCATGTACAGTACAGTTTACATACAGTAATATGTTTATGTTCCTAAATTACTATTAGTGATATCTTCTGTAAAGACTTTGATGCATAAAATATTTCTGCATAATTAAAATATTTATGATAAAGGTGGTAGATTGTATACTTTGTCCAACTGAGCAATCTTGCTTTCATAAAATATACCAACTTTTTAATGTATAATGATGTATAATGATGAACATGCTGTAATACACGGTTTAAATTTAAAAGTCTAAAGAGTATACAACTTAAATTCTTAGTTGAATAAAGATTGTCCCTCAGTAGTGATCAGGATTTGAAACTGGATGTTTTCTGGTGACAGCTCAAATGCTATACAGGAGAGGTTAAGCTTTATGAGCTCCACCTGACAGTTTTACAAGGTGATTCCAGATGCTATTAACATAATCCAATTTGCATACGGTATAATTTGGTATACTGCTACACGCCCACCGAGTTATACCGCAGCATACCCCACTTGTTTTGAATGGCTGCATTTGTAGAAGTAAAAGAAAATGATTAATGTTGTTTTATTTTAAACACTAAGTTATGAACGCAATTGGTGCTTTAAAGCCATTGTGCATTACTGAGCTCCGCACTTTCTCCTTTCCAATGCGGGCAGCACGCTGTTTTCAAAGCCTCTGATTGGGGAAAAAAGACCTGCTGATATGTTCTAAATACCAGGAAGACAACAGAATATGATTTTTTTTCTATTCGAAACGTGTGTTGTTTTTATGAAATTCGTGTATTTTAAACGTTTAATTTAGAAGTAAAAACCTTCCAGCGTAGACAGAGATTCTAAGCTGATCACGAGGAAGAAAAATCACCCATTTATCGCACATAAAAAGTGGTTATTAACTATCAAAACCTGTTTTTATAGCTTTTAAAGTCGTGCAATGCCTAAGTAGGAACACATCATTATATCTTGTTTTTTATTTATTTATTTATTTATTTATTTATTAAGAACTAAAATAATCGTTTGCCCAAACTAATTTTAAAAAACTCTACTTGTGAAACTTTTCACAGCCTGTACATAAAATTATTATTAAAAAGCTTATTAAAAACAGCCCTCATGGTGTTCAAACCAATTTTTTTTTACACAGAAGACTGAAACAGCTTAGCGCTGGGAATCTGTTTTTCTAAGAAAACATGTGTCCGTGGGGGAAGGTGGAGTGTCTTTCACTGGAAGACTTGTCCTATTCTACTTTGAAAATGCCTGTGAAACCGGTTTAATTCAGCACAGCCAGCACTCCCAGAGAGAGAGAGACAGATGAAAACCGCACAGTGCCAGGCAAATGCACAACATTAATGTAGGGTTTTCGGGCTCACGTGGATTTACGCCCTACAACCTGCAGTACTACATACAGTACAAACATGTTGTGATATGTAGAAATATAAAAAATGTCAATATACAGATGCAGCCATTCAAAGTGCGTGTTACAGACACGTACCGCAGGTGGCGTCGCTCAGTGTGACGCAAGATGACGCGTGGCACCACAGTACGTGATTGGTTGACCAACAGGGGCACTCGTGGTCCGTTGGTCTGTCGTAGAAAGACTTACAGTAAACGTCTTTGCTGTGCCCGTTGTAGATATTGAATTTTACCACTGAAGGGAAATCTTAGTAGCTGAGCATAAAAAGAATAGGAGCATACTGTAACGCGTGTGAAGGCCATAAACGATATTAATTTTGGAACATAAACATACAGTATATAGCTGGTCTTGGTACTTTAAAGAAAAAAATACACACCAGTATTCCATTTCTCCCTAAACATTTTAAGCTTCGAAGTCTTTAACTAACGTGATACCGGAGTCAACAAGCATACTTTTAGAATTTGATTAAAAGGGAATATAATATGGAATTGCGTATCTAAAGAATTTAATAATGGTATTCGTGTGCTGCGACAGGGCTGTGTAGGGCTGTTTCGCCTACCTGTTCACACGAGCTGTCTTGTAGCCGACTGGTCTAGGTGCGTGACTACCAGTTGGCAGATTGTGTGTTTGAATCCAGCTGGTGCTGGACTTTTCTTTTAACAAACATTTCTTCAAAAAAATAGAATAGCGATATTATGGACAATCAATTGACTTTTATATTTCAAAATATCGCAACATGATCGATATTTGCGATATTTTGAACATATCTTCCCTTCTGACAGCGGTTCCTGCTTCTATTGTGTGTGTGTGTGCAACAGAGTAAATTTTTATAGAGAAAAGGACATTATGGACAGTATGGACAGTATGCGTTACAATATAAACATTTATATTGATTTAAATCGTGTTCTGATTTTAATCGCAAACGCGTGTTTATGTGTTTTTTAATCATAATCAGGCTAATGCATTTCTACATTTTCTGTATGAACCAGCTTAGAGGTTCATACAGAAAGACAGCTTGTGTTTAAATTGAGTGTAAGGTAATTTATGCTTCTAACGTCATGGTCAGCATTTATTATTGTACTGTGCTGTAAACTTTTTCTGTGCCTAGTCACATTATTTTATAGCGTTTTTATTGCATTATTAAATCCGGTGGCGCTGTGTGTTAGTTTCCTGATTCCCATTATTTAAACTGCGACACTGATCATTCATCTCTAAATAAACTTTATTTTATATAGCGTTTTAAGCGAATAGGTAATTAGATTGCTCATAAACCTAATCGCTTTTTCTACATAAACACAGCGTGATTGCTCTCTGAAAATGCTTTTCCTTTATTTTTAAAGTAGGCTCAGATTTCAACTATAGATCGTTTTATTATAAACTTTCTTGGAAAAATGTATTTTATGTAAACCATGTTTGCTATTAATTCATTTAGGGCTAAACTACGTTCATTGTCTTCCAATCGAGTCGAGTTGACATTGGAAGCCTGCCACACCCGGACTGTTAAACCAACGCATTAGCACGTCAAAACCCATTGAGGGTATTGAGACAGTATTGGCTTTAGTATCCCCCCCCTCTCCCCTCAATTCAATTCAATTCAAGGTGTTTTATTTGCATGACAGATGGGTACAAGCAGTGTTGGGTATGTATATTGTAACGCTTACGGCAGACAGGCACTGTGTAAGAGCCGGCGCACCAGAGCAGCGCACCGAGGGAGCGTCTGCATTTATAACTTAGTTTTTAAAATTAGTCAAGCAATATGAAGCATCTCCTTTTACTTTTAAGTCCCTTAAATACATTGAGCACAGCTTTCTCACCACTTAAGATTGCTTTTAAAACCATCCTTACACAAAGCAGAAGGGAGATCTTAGTGCCTGAGCATAAAAAGAATAGGAGCATACTGCAACGCGTGTGAAGTCCATAAACGATATTAATTTTGGAACTTAAACATACAGTATATGGCTGGTCTCGGTACTTTAAAGAAAACAAACACCAGTATTCCATTTCTCCCTAAACATTTTAAGCATCGAAGTCTTTAACTAACGCGATACCGGAGTCAACAAGCATACTTTTAGAATTTGATTAAAAGGGAATATAATATGGAATCGCGTATCTCAAAAAATTAATAACGATATAATTATATTCATGTTGCAAAAGAACTGCAACGGACATAAAAACTCCCTTGCTTTTAACAGAGCGTTCCATAATTTCTAACTACGAAAATGCCAGGTGAAAGGATTTGTAAACATATTTTGTTAAAGCAAGTCAGTTTTTTCCGCAACACATAAAAGACATTTTTCCAAGAAAGTTTAGCCTTTGTCACTAATGAAACCACTAAATAAAGACATAAATATAGAAATCTTAGGATTTGTTTTATTTAATGTTGGTAGCAGGATGAACTGTCAGAGTGTATATTTTGTCGCAGAGTTGCTGCAAGATGTTAACAGTGAAAAAGGTATTTAGAAATGAGTTATTTCAAGATGAAAATTTTCAGAATAATTGCAAATCTAGCAGGATAGAGAAAGGACAGAAAACTGGCAGTTAGATTGATCAGATTAGTATGAAAAGTCATTTAGCAAAGGGAATGAGAAGAGTGACAAACTAGTATACTTTAGATCTTTTTAAATCTGATCATGTTTCCCTATAACAATAATAAAAACCTTTATTTGATATATCATCATTAAAGGTGGCATCTCAAAGCAATACAGTAGATGTAAAAACAGATGAAAGGACCACAGATTACAAAGTAAATGCATATAAGAAAGACAAGCAGTTAGAGGTGCTACCAAAATTAGAAAATGAAGCAGATACAGACACTAAGTCTTCTTAAAAGAAAGGTTCTGAGGTTAGATTTAAACTGGCCCTGGTGTGTGTGTGTTTGTGTCTGTCTGTCCTGTGATGGACTGGCGCTATGTCCAGGGTGTATTCTGCCTTGTGTCCGTCGCTTACTGGGATAGGCTCCAAATCCTCTGTACTGGATAGAGAGATTAGAAATGGATGGAAGTAAAGGCACTGTGTGGATGGAACTATACACAGTGTTAGAAACCCACTATGAAATGACAGCATCTCACTGAGAATAAAACATTTTCTAGTGCTGGCTTAAGGAAACAGCCTTTCCACCTCTCTTGCACATCAGTATCCATACCTAGTTATTTAAACGAATTGCCTCTAATTATAAACATCTTAATATGCTGGCTCTGTGGATCCGCATCAGCTATGTTTGCCCATTCCTTCAATTCATGTGCATCCAACACACAATTCAACGCTAGCAACTACACAAAATCTAAATATGAGCTCTGCTTGCCACTTACAGTACCAACAGTACCAGCTAACTTTAGTAGTGACATTTTCATGGATCTTTTTAACAATAAAATTTACAATATCAGACTTCAGACACAATTAAACAGGCCTCAAAAAAGTCTGGTACAAACATTTTCAGCATGGAATAAACCGTTACTTTAATGGTATAAACCTTAAATGGATTCATATTCTCAATAAGATTTGGTGCTCAGTAACGTGACTTAGAAAATGACAGAAGACATACGTATCATGCTTATCCTTCTATTTTTCATAATCGTAAACTCCTTAAGGCAGTTACATTTTCTCTGTTCTGACCTGGAGTTACAGAGAAATGTAAATTCTAATAAGAGATTTGTAATGAGGAAAGTCATACCAATCACTCATAAATACAAATACTTCCTTTCTGTATGTGTTTATTTTGCAGTTTGAGTCTATGGCATTCCTTTGGGGGTCTATACTCCAAGGCATGACTTTTTTATGGGAACATGACTTTTTTTTAAAGTCTTTTAATGCAAGCTTCATATAAACCCTTAGCAGTGGTTACTGTCTGGAGCAGGTACTTGAATGGCACAGATTAATTGAAATGATTCAATTTCTTTTGAAAATATTTGGGATAATACATATTCCAGAAATCACAGCCGTTGAATTATCCAGAAATTAATTTCTCTCAGTGTGTATTTAACCCCTCATGGATGGCATTGTATGAAATGAGTTTGTAGTTCCCCATTTGCCTCTATTATGAGATGCTGTGGACACTATTTTATATATTTTAGGAGTGTCCATAGGAAGGTATGTTCTAGAAAGAGTGAACTTCTGTTTTGCCATTATTTTTAATAGGGACGTTACATGTTTACACTTGGTGCTCCTACTAGAGGAGAGGATATGATTAATCTAGGCTTATCACAGAAACTGAAACACATCTGGTTGGTGAGTCTACTGTGGGTAAAATGTTACTGGTACCGCATGTTGTAAAGCTCGGTATTTTCTCTCTTGGCCTGACTTTTTTTAATGTCTGAGTTTTAGAATCCATGTTGTTGCTGGTAAGGGAACGGTAGGTGCTGTGATTGACACAGTCAAAGCCTTGTACAGAGATACCATTGTAGCTGTTTGACAGTATTTTAGATGCCCTTAGTTAAAAGCATGGGAGGAAGTACTGCCAAGGGGAGGGGGGGAGCAAGGAATTTTTCTTTGAGTTTGTGAGGTTATTTTTTGTTATATTGTGTTTCAGAAAGCAAGAAAATAAAATTTACTGTATGATAAAAAGAGAAAGAGCTGGAGTAGATCCTCAGATCAGTTTGCTACCAGCAATCAAACAAAAAAAATGGAAAGAATTGTCTCCTCCTGATTGGAACCTTTCTTACTGTCTTATTATAATTTATCAGGCTACCTTTTAATTTCCACTGAGAGAAGGAAGTCACTTGTCATGCAGCTATTTTATTCTTCATTGCACAATATGCTCTAAGTTAGCAAATGAAACATGAACACTTATTGAAATAAATCAAGAATACGATTAACATGAATGTATAAACATCCAAACTATACTTAATCACATTTAATTATTGGGTTAGCTTTCTATTGAGCCAAAATGTTATAAATGTGTGAACGTCTGTAAAATGGAAATATTTATATTTTTCTCTTTTCTGTTACCTGCCTGACAGCATTTTGTATCCCATTCTGTATATTACTGGAAAATATTAGACCCAACCTAAAGAATTCATGGGGGTAGTGGGACACAGTACTGCAAAGAGTCTCCTAAAGGTACAGAGCTATTAGTACTTATGTGTTTGAGTCTGGAGAATATAGTAAACTCTAAACATTAAGGGAATGCATGGAATCGGAAAATATAAATTGCATAGTACACAAGACTTAACTGGTTTTATTCTAGGAAAGCAGACAAGACTGAGTCATGGGACTCAGAGAATCCAAGGCTAGACTGAGTATAATAGGCTTCGGGCTTCTATTGTGACATCTACTGTAAATTACAGAAATGTTAAAAGTAAACAAAATAAAGTAACTAAAATGTGGTCTGAAATCACCCCTTTAGACACCCCTTTTATTTCACTGGTGTCAGATATGAAAGGCAATAGTCTCCCGTTCTGTCTGCTGTGTGTTGCAGCAGAGGGACTCCCTGCAGCTGAAAGGGGCAGAGTAACTTGCATGCCCTCTAGTACAGTTTACACATGCACGACTTTAAAAGCTAGCAAGACAGGTTTCGATTCACATTAGCCAGCCTTGTTAAAAAAACGAATGATAATGTAACATGCCACTGTTCATGAACAAAGTTATACTGAGATTTCCAAAGATACGCGATTAAAAAATAAATCAATAAAAATTTGAATCTCCTGCGGAACACATTCCATAAGAATCAGCGGTTTTACAGTATATATCGCCTTTAAAGGTGGCTTCTCAAAACGCTTTACGGGATAAAAACAACCAGAACAGCAGCAACAACAATATTGTATTTCGTTGCACTTTGAAAACCAAGTAATAACTTAACTATACAGTACGTGCAAACGTTTCGTATGTTGCTGTCGTGAATGTCTGCGTACCCATAAGTATCTTATTTGCCTTGAGTCTGTCTACAGTATCTCTCTCCTACTACCCCCCTCTCTCCCTCAATTCAATTCAATTCAAGGTGTTTTATTTGCATGACAGATGGGTACAATTCTTCTTGGGAATGTATACTTTGATATTTACACCCGGCGCGGCACCAAGGGAGTGTCTGCATTTATAACTTGGTTTTTAAAATTAGTCAAGAAATATGAAGCATCTCCTTTTACTTTTAAGTCCCTTAAATACATTGAGCACAGCTTTCTCACCATCCTTACACAAAGCAGAAACTGTCCGATGACTCTCAGTACAAGTGGAGATTACAGATTTTAATCGTCTTTAATTTTGTCTTTAATCTTGCCTGTGGAGTGTATCTTATTAAGCTCTAAATTGCATTTTGAGCGCGGTTTTTGACTTTTTTTTAATTGCATTTTGGGCGCGGACAGCACATACAAGGGTTAATGAACTGCGCCAAGAAATTTAAAATAGTATTCTTTAGGTGTGAGGGTAGGAGTGGACCGCAGCAGGCATAATCAGCAAACCAGGAAAACAAAGAACAGGACAGGTGAGATGTGTATCCAGAAAGCGACTGATCAGAAAAAGGAAATGGAAAACGCAGAAAAAGGAAATGCTTTACAGGATAAAAACAATAACAACAGTAGTGGCTGGGCAAACGATTTTTTTTATCGAAATACAAATTGAGATACTGTACTGTATAATGATGTGCATGAACAAAGGTATACTGCAATATTCCTTAGATACGCGATTAATGCTTCGTAGGAGGAGGCGGTCTTTTCCTCTTGTCTAACAGTCTGTCCACAAACAAAACATTCCTGTTAGACAAGAGGAATTGAAAAAAAACAATTTTGTCAATGAAAACCGGTGTGTGTGTCTCTCCCTGCTGGATGTCCCTCTCACAAACTGCTGAATGAATAAAATAATTTTATTGAAAACGCGTTTGCGATTGTCTGGTATTTAATTTGGTCCCTTTTAACTGTTTTTTGATCTACTGTATTGCTTTGAGATGCCACTTTTAAAGGCGATATGTAAAATAAAGTTTTTTATTATTGTTATAGAGAAACATGATCAGATTTTCCCTGGTTCAGAAAAAAGATCTAAAGTGCTACACATAACTTTCTTAATTCGATGTATTTAAAGCAGTGAACTACTGTAGGTGTCACATAACATTTAGAAATACAATCACGTATTTGACAAATAAAAACGATTATAATCTAATCCTTCCACGTTTGATCCCAAAATCGCAAGAAATATAAATCTTGACGGGTAGAAAGCTATGCTGAAAGTTTATTAAGATACTTAGAAGACAAAGACACTGTATCAATTTATGTTGCATTAGCCTGATTATGATTAAAAAACAAATATAATTAAACACGCGTTTGCGATTTAAATCAGAACACGATTTAAATCAATATAAATGTTTATATTGTAACGCATACTGTCCAGCCTCCATTTCTCTATAAAAATTTACTCTGTTGCACACACACACACACAATAGAAGCAGGAACCGCTGTCAGAAGGGAAGATATGTTCAAAATATCGCAAATATCGATCATGTTGCGATATTTTGAAATATAAAAGTCAATTGATTGTCCATAATATCGCTATTCTATTTTTTCGAAGAAATGTTTGTTAAAAGAAAAGTCCAGCACCAGCTGGATTTGAACACATAACTTGCTAGCTGGTAGTCACGCACCTAGACCAGTCGGCTACAAGACAGCTCGCATGAACAAGCAGGCGAAACACCCCTACACAGCCCTGTCGCAGCACACGAATACCGTTATTAAATTCTTTAGATACGCGATTCCATATTATATTAGCAGAAAAGCTTAAAAGTACCACTTTTTCACACGCTATTTCACATGCTAGTTAAATACTTCGATGCTTAAAATCGTTAGGGAGAAATGGAATACCGGTGTGTATTTTTCCTTTAAAGTGCCGATTCCTGGAATCTGACTGGCTGACACCCCTCTGAAGTAGTTCCATAAAATCTGGTATACGGAAAAGAAAGCGTTGATAAATACAAGTGTCTTTTAATACACTCTTTGCTGTGCTCTTGAGGATCCTTGTGATATTTTAAGCTCTAGTTGAATGATAGGTGTCGCATTTTAAATCATTTTCGTAGTTAGAAATTATGAAACGCCCTGTTAAAAGCAAGGAAGTTTTTATGCCCGTTGAAGTAAAACAAAATGCCTGACAAAGTATGGCTTGGACAGATTCCAAGTGCTTGTACAAATGTGCTAAAGAAATTATACTTTGAGTATACAGCTTGTCCAAAGTCATCCATTATTAATACTATTAGTAATATCTTCAGTAAAGGCTTTGATGCATAAATATTTCTGATAAAGGTAGGTTGTGTACTTTTGTCCAACTGAGCAATCTTGCTTTCATAAAATATACCAACATTTTAATGACTGATGATTGACATGCTGTAATACACAGTTCAAAATTAAAGGCTCAAATGCTGTACATGAGAGGTTAAGCTCCCCCTGGCGGTTTTACAAGGCGACGCCGGATAGTTAACCACTTGACACCACGTTAACTGCGTGATACCGCGTGATACTGCGACACGCCCACCGGGGTATGCCGTGAAATACATCACCCATTTTGAATGGCTGCATCTGTACTGTAGTGTCCATAGTATTTGCTATTTTAGTTTTTCAAAGAAATGTTTATTTGTTAAATGAAACCTCATAGCAACTGCTGGATTTGAACACCTGACCTCACACTTATAAATCAGTCACTTAAGCTGTCACACCACCAAGGTAAGTCACATGACACATACTGAAACAGCAATACACATATCAATATAGAAATATAGTTATACTGTTATTAATTTATTTAGATACGCAAATCCATATTATATTCTCTATTAATCCAGTTCTAAAAGTATGCTTTTGTATATTCCGATAACGAGCGTATTTGCAGAAAAGGTTAAAACGATCAATTTTTCATGAAGTATATAAACGTACAGTAATATGGTCAGAAGGAGCAGGTAAAAAAGTTTCAAAATAACCACATGTACTGTAAGACTTTAATGCTTAAAATGTTTAGGGAGAAATGGAATACTGGTGTGTATTTTTTCTTAAAAATACCAAGACCAATCATATACAGTACAGTTTACATACAGTAATATGTTTATGTTAATAAA
>NW_028296728.1:0-77700 GCF_055471065.1 Atractosteus spatula | reverse complement strand
GAAATAAACACGTTTTGGCAACTTTGGTCACCCCCATGTAAGTTATAGGGCAGGAACAGCACAGTTTTCAAAACGTGTTTTTCAGCCCGAAATAAACGCTTTTTCTCAGCCCTTGGAATCGCAGTGTAACTGCCTGGCTCAGAAGAGCACACTGAGTCAGCCCTTAACCCCAGTGTGCAGAAATTGTCAAAACGTGTTTTTCAGCAGAAATAAACACGTTTTGGCAACTTTGGTCACCCCCATGTAAGTTATAGGGCAGGAACAGCACAGTTTTCAAAACGTGTTTTTCAGCCCGAAATAAACGCTTTTTCTCAGCCCTTGGAATCGCAGTGTAACTGCCTGGCTCAGAAGAGCACACTGAGTCAGCCCTTAACCCCAGTGTGCAGAAATTGTCAAAACGTGTTTTTTAGCAGAAATAAACACGTATTGGCAACTTTGGTCACCCCCATGTAACTTATAGGGCAGGAACAGCACACTTTTCAAAACGTGTTTTTCAGCCCGAAATAAACGCTTTTTCTCAGCCCTTGGAATCGCAGTGTAACTGCCTGGCTCAGAAGAGCACACTGAGTCAGCCCTTAACCCCAGTGATCAGAAATTGTCAAAACGTGTTTTTCAGCAGAAATAAACACGTTTTGGCAACTTTGGTCACCCCCATGTAAGTTATAGGGCAGGAACAGCACAGTTTTCAAAACGTGTTTTTCAGCCCGAAATAAACGCTTTTTCTCAGCCCTTGGAATCGCAGTGTAACTGCCTGGCTCAGAAGAGCCCACTGAATCAGCCCTTAACCCCAGTGATCAGAAATTGTCAAAACGTGTTTTTCAGCAGAAATAAACACGTTTTGGCAACTTTGGTCACCCCCATGTAAGTTATAGGGCAGGAACAGCACAGTTTTCAAAACGTGTTTTTCAGCCCGAAATAAACGCTTTTTCTCAGCCCTTGGAATCGCAGTGTAACTGCCTGGCTCAGAAGAGCACACTGAGTCAGCCCTTAACCTCAGTGATCAGAAATTGTCAAAACGTGTTTTTCAGCAGAAATAAACACGTTTTGGCAACTTTGGTCACCCCCATTTAAGTTATAGGGCAGGAACAGCACACTTTTCAAAACGTGTTTTTCAGCCCGAAATAAACGCGTTTTCTCAGCCCTTGGAATCGCAGTGTAACTGCCTGCCTCAGAAGAGCACACTGAGTCAGCCCTTAACCCCAGTGTGCAGAAATTGTCAAAACGTGTTTTTCAGCAGAAATAAACACGTTTTGGCAACTTTGGTCACCACCATGTAACTTATAGGGCAGGAACAGCACAGTTTTCAAAACGTGTTTTTCAGGCCGAAATAAACGCTTTTTCTCAGCCCTTGGAATCGCAGTGTAACTGCCTGGCTCAGAAGAGCACACTGAGTCAGCCCTTAACCTCAGTGATCAGAAATTGTCAAAACGTGTTTTTCAGCAGAAATAAACACGTTTTGGCAACTTTGGTCACCCCCATGTAACTTATAGGGCAGGAACAGCACACTTTTCAAAACGTGTTTTTCAGCCCGAAATAAACGCGTTTTCTCAGCCCTTAGAATCGCAGTGTAACTGCCTGGCTCAGAAGAGCACACTGAGTCAGCCCTTAACCCCACTGTGCAGAAATTGTCAAAACGTGTTTTTTAGCAGAAATAAACACGTTTTGGCAACTTTGGTCACCCCCATGTAACTTATAGGGCAGGAACAGCACACTTTTCAAAACGTGTTTTTCAGCCCGAAATAAACGCTTTTTCTCAGCCCTTGGAATCGCAGTGTAACTGCCTGGCTCAGAAGAGCACACTGAATCAGCCCTTAACCCCAGTGATCAGAAATTGTCAAAACGTGTTTTTCAGCAGAAATAAACACGTTTTGGCAACTTTGGTCACCCCCATGTAAGTTATAGGGCAGGAACAGCACACTTTTCAAAACGTGTTTTTCAGCCCGAAATAAACGCTTTTTCTCAGCCCTTGGAATCGCAGTGTAACTGCCTGGCTCAGAAGAGCCCACTGAATCAGCCCTTAACCCCAGTGATCAGAAATTGTCAAAACGTGTTTTTCAGCAGAAATAAACACGTTTTGGCAACTTTGGTCACCCCCATGTAAGTTATAGGGCAGGAACAGCACAGTTTTCAAAACGTGTTTTTCAGCCCGAAATAAACGCTTTTTCTCAGCCCTTGGAATCGCAGTGTAACTGCCTGGCTCAGAAGAGCACACTGAGTCAGCCCTTAACCTCAGTGATCAGAAATTGTCAAAACGTGTTTTTCAGCAGAAATAAACACGTTTTGGCAACTTTGGTCACCCCCATGTAAGTTATAGGGCAGGAACAGCACAGTTTTCAAAACGTGTTTTTCAGCCCGAAATAAACGCTTTTTCTCAGCCCTTGGAATCGCAGTGTAACTGCCTGGCTCAGAAGAGCACACTGAGTCAGCCCTTAACCTCAGTGATCAGAAATTGTCAAAACGTGTTTTTCAGCAGAAATAAACACGTTTTGGCAACTTTGGTCACCCCCATTTAAGTTATAGGGCAGGAACAGCACACTTTTCAAAACGTGTTTTTCAGCCCGAAATAAACGCGTTTTCTCAGCCCTTGGAATCGCAGTGTAACTGCCTGCCTCAGAAGAGCACACTGAGTCAGCCCTTAACCCCAGTGTGCAGAAATTGTCAAAACGTGTTTTTCAGCAGAAATAAACACGTTTTGGCAACTTTGGTCACCAACATGTAACTTATAGGGCAGGAACAGCACACTTTTCAAAACGTGTTTTTCAGCCCGAAATAAACGCTTTTTCTCAGCCCTTGGAATCGCAGTGTAACTGCCTGGCTCAGAAGAGCACACTGAGTCAGCCCTTAACCCCAGTGATCAGAAATTGTCAAAACGTGTTTTTCAGCAGAAAGAAACACGTTTTGGCAACTTTGGTCACCCCCATGTAACTTATAGGGCAGGAACAGCACAGTTTTCAAAACGTGTTTTTCAGCCCGAAATACACGCGTTTTCTCAGCCCTTAGAATCGCAGTGTAACTGCCTGGCTCAGAAGAGCCCACTGAATCAGCCCTTAACCCCAGTGATCAGAAATTGTCAAAACGTGTTTTTCAGCAGAAATAAACACGTTTTGGCAACTTTGGTCACCCCCATGTAAGTTATAGGGCAGGAACAGCACAGTTTTCAAAACGTGTTTTTCAGCCCGAAATAAACGCTTTTTCTCAGCCCTTGGAATCGCAGTGTAACTGCCTGGCTCAGAAGAGCACACTGAGTCAGCCCTTAACCCCAGTGTGCAGAAATTGTCAAAACGTGTTTTTCAGCAGAAATAAACACGTTTTGGCAACTTTGGTCACCCCCATGTAAGTTATAGGGCAGGAACAGCACAGTTTTCAAAACGTGTTTTTCAGCCCGAAATAAACGCTTTTTCTCAGCCCTTGGAATCGCAGTGTAACTGCCTGGCTCAGAAGAGCACACTGAGTCAGCCCTTAACCCCAGTGTGCAGAAATTGTCAAAACGTGTTTTTTAGCAGAAATAAACACGTTTTGGCAACTTTGGTCACCCCCATGTAACTTATAGGGCAGGAACAGCACACTTTTCAAAACGTGTTTTTCAGCCCGAAATAAACGCTTTTTCTCAGCCCTTGGAATCGCAGTGTAACTGCCTGGCTCAGAAGAGCACACTGAGTCAGCCCTTAACCCCAGTGATCAGAAATTGTCAAAACGTGTTTTTCAGCAGAAATAAACACGTTTTGGCAACTTTGGTCACCCCCATGTAAGTTATAGGGCAGGAACAGCACAGTTTTCAAAACGTGTTTTTCAGCCCGAAATAAACGCTTTTTCTCAGCCCTTGGAATCGCAGTGTAACTGCCTGGCTCAGAAGAGCCCACTGAATCAGCCCTTAACCCCAGTGATCAGAAATTGTCAAAACGTGTTTTTCAGCAGAAATAAACACGTTTTGGCAACTTTGGTCACCCCCATGTAAGTTATAGGGCAGGAACAGCACAGTTTTCAAAACGTGTTTTTCAGCCCGAAATAAACGCTTTTTCTCAGCCCTTGGAATCGCAGTGTAACTGCCTGGCTCAGAAGAGCACACTGAGTCAGCCCTTAACCTCAGTGATCAGAAATTGTCAAAACGTGTTTTTCAGCAGAAATAAACACGTTTTGGCAACTTTGGTCACCCCCATTTAAGTTATAGGGCAGGAACAGCACACTTTTCAAAACGTGTTTTTCAGCCCGAAATAAAAGCGTTTTCTCAGCCCTTGGAATCGCAGTGTAACTGCCTGCCTCAGAAGAGCACACTGAGTCAGCCCTTAACCCCAGTGTGCAGAAATTGTCAAAACGTGTTTTTCAGCAGAAATAAACACGTTTTGGCAACTTTGGTCACCCCCATGTAACTTATAGGGCAGGAACAGCACACTTTTCAAAACGTGTTTTTCAGCCCGAAATAAACGCTTTTTCTCAGCCCTTGGAATCGCAGTGTAACTGCCTGGCTCAGAAGAGCACACTGAATCAGCCCTTAACCCCAGTGATCAGAAATTGTCAAAACGTGTTTTTCAGCAGAAATAAACACGTTTTGGCAACTTTGGTCACCCCCATGTAAGTTATAGGGCAGGAACAGCACACTTTTCAAAACGTGTTTTTCAGCCCGAAATAAACGCTTTTTCTCAGCCCTTGGAATCGCAGTGTAACTGCCTGGCTCAGAAGAGCCCACTGAATCAGCCCTTAACCCCAGTGATCAGAAATTGTCAAAACGTGTTTTTCAGCAGAAATAAACACGTTTTGGCAACTTTGGTCACCCCCATGTAAGTTATAGGGCAGGAACAGCACAGTTTTCAAAACGTGTTTTTCAGCCCGAAATAAACGCTTTTTCTCAGCCCTTGGAATCGCAGTGTAACTGCCTGGCTCAGAAGAGCACACTGAGTCAGCCCTTAACCTCAGTGATCAGAAATTGTCAAAACGTGTTTTTCAGCAGAAATAAACACGTTTTGGCAACTTTGGTCACCCACATTTAAGTTATGGGGCAGGAACAGCACACTTTTCAAAACGTGTTTTTCAGCCCGAAATAAACGCTTTTTCTCAGCCCTTGGAATCGCAGTGTAACTGCCTGGCTCAGAAGAGCACACTGAGTCAGCCCTTAACCTCAGTGATCAGAAATTGTCAAAACGTGTTTTTCAGCAGAAATAAACATGTTTTGGCAACTTTGGTCACCCCCATTTAAGTTATAGGGCAGGAACAGCACACTTTTCAAAACGTGTTTTTCAGCCCGAAATAAACGCGTTTTCTCAGCCCTTGGAATCGCAGTGTAACTGCCTGCCTCAGAAGAGCACACTGAGTCAGCCCTTAACCCCAGTGTGCAGAAATTGTCAAAACGTGTTTTTCAGCAGAAATAAACACGTTTTGGCAACTTTGGTCACCCCCATGTAAGTTATAGGGCAGGAACAGCACACTTTTCAAAACGTGTTTTTCAGCCCGAAATAAACGCTTTTTCTCAGCCCTTGGAATCGCAGTGTAACTGCCTGGCTCAGAAGAGCACACTGAATCAGCCCTTAACCCCAGTGATCAGAAATTGTCAAAACGTGTTTTTCAGCAGAAATAAACACGTTTTGGCAACTTTGGTCACCCCCATGTAAGTTATAGGGCAGGAACAGCACAGTTTTCAAAACGTGTTTTTCAGCCCGAAATAAACGCTTTTTCTCAGCCCTTGGAATCGCAGTGTAACTGCCTGGCTCAGAAGAGCACACTGAGTCAGCCCTTAACCTCAGTGATCAGAAATTGTCAAAACGTGTTTTTCAGCAGAAATAAACACGTTTTGGCAACTTTGGTCACCCCCATTTAAGTTATAGGGCAGGAACAGCACACTTTTCAAAACGTGTTTTTCAGCCCGAAATAAACGCTTTTTCTCAGCCCTTGGAATCGCAGTGTAACTGCCTGCCTCAGAAGAGCACACTGAGTCAGCCCTTAACCCCAGTGTGCAGAAATTGTCAAAACGTGTTTTTCAGCAGAAATAAACACGTTTTGGCAACTTTGGTCACCACCATGTAACTTATAGTGCAGGAACAGCACACTTTTCAAAACGTGTTTTTCAGCCCGAAATAAACGCTTTTTCTCAGCCCTTGGAATCGCAGTGTAACTGCCTGGCTCAGAAGAGCACACTGAGTCAGCCCTTAACCCCAGTGATCAGAAATTGTCAAAACGTGTTTTTCAGCAGAAAGAAACACGTTTTGGCAACTTTGGTCACCCCCATGTAACTTATAGGGCAGGAACAGCACAGTTTTCAAAACGTGTTTTTCAGTCCGAAATAAACGCGTTTTCTCAGCCCTTAGAATCGCAGTGTAACTGCCTGGCTCAGAAGAGCACACTGAATCAGCCCTTAACCCCCGTGATAGAAAATTATCAAAACGTGTTTTTCAGCAGAAATAAACACGTTTTGGCAACTTTGGTCACCCCCATGTAAGTTATAGGTCAGGAACAGCACAGTTTTCAAAACGTGTTTTTCAGCCCGAATTAAACGCTTTTTCTCAACCCTTGGAATCGCAGTGTAACTGCCTGGCTCAGAAGAGTACACTGAATCAGCCCTTAACCCCAGTGATCAGAAATTGTCAAAACGTGTTTTTCAGCAGAAATAAACACGTTTTGGCAACTTTGGTCACCCCCATGTAAGTTATAGGGCAGGAACAGCACAATTTTCAAAACGTGTTTTTCAGCCCGAAATAAACGCGTTTTCTCAGCCCTTGGAATCGCAATGTAACTGCCTGGCTCAGAAGAGCACACTGAGTCAGCCCTTAACCTCAGTGATCAGAAATTGTCAAAACGTGTTTTTCAGCAGAAATAAACACGTTTTGGCAACTTTGGTCACCCCCATGTAACTTATAGGGCAGGAACAGCACACTTTTCAAAACGTGTTTTTCAGCCCGAAATAAACGCGTTTTCTCAGCCCTTAGAATCGCAGTGTAACTGCCTGGCTCAGAAGAGCACACTGAGACAGCCCTTAGCCCCAGTGTGCAGAAATTGTCAAAACGTGTTTTTCAGCAGAAATAAACACGTTTTGGCAACTTTGGTCACCACCATGTAACTTATAGGGCAGGAACAGCACAGTTTTCAAAACGTGTTTTTCAGCCCGAAATAAACGCTTTTTCTCAGCCCTTGGAATCGCAGTGTAACTGCCTGGCTCAGAAGAGCACACTGAATCAGCCCTTAACCCCCGTGATAGGAAATTGTCAAAACGTGTTTTTCAGCAGAAATAAACACGTTTTGGCAACTTTGGTCACCCCCATGTAAGTTATAGGGCTGGAACAGCACAGTTTTCAAAACGTGTTTTTCAGCCCGAAATAAACGGTTTTTCTCAGCCTTTGGAATCGCAGTGTAACTGCCTGGCTCAGAAGAGCCCACTGAATCAGCCCTTAACCCCCGTGATCAGAAATTGTCAAAACGTGTTTTTCAGCAGAAATAAACACGTTTTGGCAACTTTGGTCACCCCCATGTAAGTTATAGGGCAGGAACAGCACAGTTTTCAAAACGTGTTTTTCAGGCCGAAATAAACGCTTTTTCTCAGCCCTTGGAATCGCAGTGTAACTGCCTGGCTCAGAAGAGCACACTGAGTCAGCCCTTAACCTCAGTGTGCAGAAATTGTCAAAACGTGTTTTTCAGCAGAAATAAACACGTTTTGGCAACTTTGGTCACCCCCATGTAAGTTATAGGGCAGGAACAGCACAGTTTTCAAAACGTGTTTTTCAGCCCGAAATAAACGCTTTTTCTCAGCCCTTGGAATCGCAGTGTAACTGCCTGGCTCAGAAGAGCACACTGAGTCAGCCCTTAACCCCAGTGTGCAGAAATTGTCAAAACGTGTTTTTTAGCAGAAATAAACACGTTTTGGCAACTTTGGTCACCCCCATGTAAGTTATAGGGCAGGAACAGCACAGTTTTCAAAACGTGTTTTTCAGCCCGAAATAAACGCTTTTTCTCAGCCCTTGGAATCGCAGTGTAACTGCCTGGCTCAGAAGAGCCCACTGAATCAGCCCTTAACCCCAGTGATCAGAAATTGTCAAAACGTGTTTTTCAGCAGAAATAAACACGTTTTGGCAACTTTGGTCACCCCCATGTAAGTTATAGGGCAGGAACAGCACAGTTTTCAAAACGTGTTTTTCAGCCCGAAATAAACGCTTTTTCTCAGCCCTTGGAATCGCAGTGTAACTGCCTGGCTCAGAAGAGCACACTGAGTCAGCCCTTAACCCCAGTGATCAGAAATTGTCAAAACGTGTTTTTCAGCAGAAATAAACACGTTTTGGCAACTTTGGTCACCCCCATTTAAGTTATAGGGCAGGAACAGCACACTTTTCAAAACGTGTTTTTCAGCCCGAAATAAACGCGTTTTCTCAGCCCTTGGAATCGCAGTGTAACTGCCTGCCTCAGAAGAGCACACTGAGTCAGCCCTTAACCCCAGTGTGCAGAAATTGTCAAAACGTGTTTTTCAGCAGAAATAAACACGTTTTGGCAACTTTGGTCACCACCATGTAACTTATAGGGCAGGAACAGCACACTTTTCAAAACGTGTTTTTCAGCCCGAAATAAACGCTTTTTCTCAGCCCTTGGAATCGCAGTGTAACTGCCTGGCTCAGAAGAGCACACTGAGTCAGCCCTTAACCCCAGTGATCAGAAATTGTCAAAACGTGTTTTTCAGCAGAAAGAAACACGTTTTGGCAACTTTGGTCACCCCCATGTAACTTATAGGGCAGGAACAGTACAGTTTTCAAAACGTGTTTTTCAGCCCGAAATAAACGCGTTTTCTCAGCCCTTAGAATCGCAGTGTAACTGCCTGGCTCAGAAGAGCCCACTGAATCAGCCCTTAACCCCAGTGATCAGAAATTGTCAAAACGTGTTTTTCAGCAGAAATAAACACGTTTTGGCAACTTTGGTCACCCCCATGTAAGTTATAGGGCAGGAACAGCACAGTTTTCAAAACGTGTTTTTCAGCCCGAAATAAACGCTTTTTCTCAGCCCTTGGAATCGCAGTGTAACTGCCTGGCTCAGAAGAGCACACTGAGTCAGGCCTTAACCCCAGTGTGCAGAAATTGTCAAAACGTGTTTTTCAGCAGAAATAAACACGTTTTGGCAACTTTGGTCACCCCCATGTAAGTTATAGGGCAGGAACAGCACAGTTTTCAAAACGTGTTTTTCAGCCCGAAATAAACGCTTTTTCTCAGCCCTTGGAATCGCAGTGTAACTGCCTGGCTCAGAAGAGCACACTGAGTCAGCCCTTAACCCCAGTGTGCAGAAATTGTCAAAACGTGTTTTTTAGCAGAAATAAACACGTTTTGGCAACTTTGGTCACCCCCATGTAACTTATAGGGCAGGAACAGCACACTTTTCAAAACGTGTTTTTAAGCCCGAAATAAACGCTTTTTCTCAACCCTTGGAATCGCAGTGTAACTGCCTGGCTCAGAAGAGCACACTGAATCAGCCCTTAACCCCAGTGATCAGAAATTGTCAAAACGTGTTTTTCAGCAGAAATAAACACGTTTTGGCAACTTTGGTCACCCCCATGTAAGTTATAGGGCAGGAACAGCACAGTTTTCAAAACGTGTTTTTCAGCCCGAAATCAACGCTTTTTCTCAGCCCTTGGAATCGCAGTGTAACTGCCTGGCTCAGAAGAGCCCACTGAATCAGCCCTTAACCCCAGTGATCAGAAATTGTCAAAACGTGTTTTTCAGCAGAAATAAACACGTTTTGGCAACTTTGGTCACCCCCATGTAAGTTATAGGGCAGGAACAGCACAGTTTTCAAAACGTGTTTTTCAGCCCGAAATAAACGCTTTTTCTCAGCCCTTGGAATCGCAGTGTAACTGCCTGGCTCAGAAGAGCACACTGAGTCAGCCCTTAACCTCAGTGATCAGAAATTGTCAAAACGTGTTTTTCAGCAGAAATAAACACGTTTTGGCAACTTTGGTCACCCCCATTTAAGTTATAGGGCAGGAACAGCACACTTTTCAAAACGTGTTTTTCAGCCCGAAATAAACGCGTTTTCTCAGCCCTTGGAATCGCAGTGTAACTGCCTGCCTCAGAAGAGCACACTGAGTCAGCCCTTAACCCCAGTGTGCAGAAATTGTCAAAACGTGTTTTTCAGCAGAAATAAACACGTTTTGGCAACTTTGGTCACCACCATGTAACTTATAGGGCAGGAACAGCACACTTTTCAAAACGTGTTTTTCAGCCCGAAATAAACGCTTTTTCTCAGCCCTTGGAATCGCAGTGTAACTGCCTGGCTCAGAAGAGCACACTGAGTCAGCCCTTAACCCCAGTGATCAGAAATTGTCAAAACGTGTTTTTCAGCAGAAAGAAACGCGTTTTGGCAACTTTGGTCACCCCCATGTAACTTATAGGGCAGGAACAGCACAGTTTTCAAAACGTGTTTTTCAGCCCGAAATAAACGCGTTTTCTCAGCCCTTAGAATCGCAGTGTAACTGCCTGGCTCAGAAGAGCACACTGAATCAGCCCTTAACCCCCGTGATAGAAAATTATCAAAACGTGTTTTTCAGCAGAAATAAACACGTTTTGGCAACTTTGGTCACCCCCATGTAAGTTATAGGGCAGGAACAGCACAGTTTTCAAAACGTGTTTTTCAGCCCGAAATAAACGCTTTTTCTCAACCCTTGGAATCGCAGTGTAACTGCCTGGCTCAGAAGAGCACACTGAGTCAGCCCTTAACCCCAGTGATCAGAAATTGTCAAAACGTGTTTTTCAGCAGAAATAAACACGTTTTGGCAACTTTGGTCACCCCCATGTAAGTTATAGGGCAGGAACAGCACAATTTTCAAAACGTGTTTTTCAGCCCGAAATAAACGCGTTTTCTCAGCCCTTGGAATCGCAGTGTAACTGCTTGGCTCAGAAGAGCACACTGAGTCAGCCCTTAACCTCAGTGATCAGAAATTGTCAAAACGTGTTTTTCAGCAGAAATAAACACGTTTTGGCAACTTTGGTCACCCCCATGTAACTTATAGGGCAGGAACAGCACACTTTTCAAAACGTGTTTTTCAGCCCGAAATAAACGCTTTTTCTCAGCCCTTGGAATCGCAGTGTAACTGCCTGGCTCAGAAGAGCACACTGAGTCAGCCCTTAACCCCAGTGATCAGAAATTGTCAAAACGTGTTTTTCAGCAGAAATAAACACGTTTTGGCAACTTTGGTCACCCCCATGTAACTTATAGAGCAGGAACAGCAAACTTTTCAAAACGTGTTTTTCAGCCCAAAATAAACGCATTTTCTCAGACCTTAGAATCGCAGTGTAACTGCCTGGCTCAGAAGAGCACACTGAGTCAGCCCTTAACCCCAGTGTGCAGAAATTGTCAAAACGTGTTTTTCAGCAGAAGTAAACACGTTTTGGCAACTTTGGTCACCCCCATGTAAGTTATAGGGCAGGAACAGCACAGTTTTCAAAACGTGTTTTTCAGACCGAAATAAACGCTTTTTCTCAGCCCTTGGAATCGCAGTGTAACTGCCTGGCTCAGAAGAGCACACTGAGTCAGCCCTTAACCCCAGTGTGCAGAAATTGTCAAAACGAGTTTTTCAGCAGAAATAAACACGTTTTGGCAACTTTGGTCACCCCCATTTAAGTTATAGGGCAGGAACAGCACAGTTTTCAAAACGTGTTTTTCAGCCCGAAATAAACGCGTTTTCTCAGCCCTTGGAATCGCAGTGTAACTGCCTGCCTCAGAAGAGCCCACCGAATCAGCCCTTAACCCCAGTGATCAGAAATTGTCAAAACGTGTTTTTCAGCAGAAATAAACACGTTTTGGCAACTTTGGTCACCCCCATGTAACTTATAGGGCAGGAACAGCACACTTTTCAAAACGTGTTTTTCAGCCCGAAATAAACGCTTTTTCTCAGCCCTTGGAATCGCAGTGTAACTGCCTGGCTCAGAAGAGCACACTGAGTCAGCCCTTAACCCCAGTGATCAGAAATTGTCAAAACGTGTTTTTCAGCAGAAATAAACACGTTTTGGCAACTTTGGTCACCCCCATGTAAGTTATAGGGCAGGAACAGCACAGTTTTCAAAACGTGTTTTTCAGCCCGAAATAAACGCTTTTTCTCAGCCCTTGGAATCGCAGTGTAACTGCCTGGCTCAGAAGAGCCCACTGAATCAGCCCTTAACCCCAGTGATCAGAAATTGTCAAACCGTGTTTTTCAGCAGAAATAAACACGTTTTGGCAACTTTGGTCACTCCCATGTAAGTTATAGGGCAGGAACAGCACAGTTTTCAAAACGTATTTTTCAGCCCGAAATAAACGCTTTTTCTCAGCCCTTGGAATCGCAGTGTAACTGCCTGGCTCAGAAGAGCACACTGAGTCAGCCCTTAACCTCAGTGATCAGAAATTGTCAAAACGTGTTTTTCAGCAGAAATAAACACGTTTTGGCAACTTTGGTCACCCCCATTTAAGTTATAGGGCAGGAACAGCACACTTTTCAAAACGTGTTTTTCAGCCCGAAATAAACGCGTTTTCTCAGCCCTTGGAATCGCAGTGTAACTGCCTGCCTCAGAAGAGCACACTGAGTCAGCCCTTAACCCCAGTGTGCAGAAATTGTCAAAACGTGTTTTTCAGCAGAAATAAACACGTTTTGGCAACTTTGGTCACCACCATGTAACTTATAGGGCAGGAACAGCACACTTTTCAAAACGTGTTTTTCAGACCGAAATAAACGCTTTTTCTCAGCCCTTGGAATCGCAGTGTAACTGCCTGGCTCAGAAGAGCACACTGAGTCAGCCCTTAACCTCAGTGATCAGAAATTGTCAAAACGTGTTTTTCAGCAGAAATAATCATGTTTTGGCAACTTTGGTCACCCCCATTTAAGTTATAGGGCAGGAACAGCACACTTTTCAAAACGTGTTTTACAGCCCGAAATAAACGCGTTTTCTCAGCCCTTGGAATCGCAGTGTAACTGCCTGCCTCAGAAGAGCACACTGAGTCAGCCCTTAACCCCAGTGTGCAGAAATTGTCAAAACGTGTTTTTCAGCAGAAATAAACACGTTTTGGCAACTTTGGTCACCCCCATGTAAGTTATAGGGCAGGAACAGCACACTTTTCAAAACGTGTTTTTCAGCCCGAAATAAACGCTTTTTCTCAGCCCTTGGAATCGCAGTGTAACTGCCTGGCTCAGAAGAGCACACTGAATCAGCCCTTAACCCCAGTGATCAGAAATTGTCAAAACGTGTTTTTCAGCAGAAATAAACACGTTTTGGCAACTTTGGTCACCCCCATGTAAGTTATAGGGCAGGAACAGCACAGTTTTCAAAACGTGTTTTTCAGCCCGAAATAAACGCTTTTTCTCAGCCCTTGGAATCGCAGTGTAACTGCCTGGCTCAGAAGAGCCCACTGAATCAGCCCTTAACCCCAGTGATCAGAAATTGTCAAAACGTGTTTTTCAGCAGAAATAAACACGTTTTGGCAACTTTGGTCACCCCCATGTAAGTTATAGGGCAGGAACAGCACAGTTTTCAAAACGTGTTTTTCAGCCCGAAATAAACGCTTTTTCTCAGCCCTTGGAATCGCAGTGTAACTGCCTGGCTCAGAAGAGCACACTGAGTCAGCCCTTAACCTCAGTGATCAGAAATTGTCAAAACGTGTTTTTCAGCAGAAATAAACACGTTTTGGCAACTTTGGTCACCCCCATTTAAGTTATAGGGCAGGAACAGCACACTTTTCAAAACGTGTTTTTCAGCCCGAAATAAACGCGTTTTCTCAGCCCTTGGAATCGCAGTGTAACTGCCTGCCTCAGAAGAGCACACTGAGTCAGCCCTTAACCCAAGTGTGCAGAAATTGTCAAAACGTGTTTTTCAGCAGAAATAAACACGTTTTGGCAACTTTGGTCACCACCATGTAACTTATAGGGCAGGAACAGCACACTTTTCAAAACGTGTTTTTCAGCCCGAAATAAACGCTTTTTCTCAGCCCTTGGAATCGCAGTGTAACTGCCTGGCTCAGAAGAGCACACTGAGTCAGCCCTTAACCCCAGTGATCAGAAATTGTCAAAACGTGTTTTTCAGCAGAAAGAAACACGTTTTGGCAACTTTGGTCACCCCCATGTAACTTATAGGGCAGGAACAGCACAGTTTTCAAAACGTGTTTTTCAGTCCGAAATAAACGCGTTTTCTCAGCCCTTAGAATCGCAGTGTAACTGCCTGGCTCAGAAGAGCACACTGAATCAGCCCTTAACCCCCGTGATAGAAAATTATCAAAACGTGTTTTTCAGCAGAAATAAACACGTTTTGGCAACTTTGGTCACCCCCATGTAAGTTATAGGTCAGGAACAGCACAGTTTTCAAAACGTGTTTTTCAGCCCGAATTAAACGCTTTTTCTCAACCCTTGGAATCGCAGTGTAACTGCCTGGCTCAGAAGAGTACACTGAATCAGCCCTTAACCCCAGTGATCAGAAATTGTCAAAACGTGTTTTTCAGCAGAAATAAACACGTTTTGGCAACTTTGGTCACCCCCATGTAAGTTATAGGGCAGGAACAGCACAATTTTCAAAACGTGTTTTTCAGCCCGAAATAAACGCGTTTTCTCAGCCCTTGGAATCGCAATGTAACTGCCTGGCTCAGAAGAGCACACTGAGTCAGCCCTTAACCTCAGTGATCAGAAATTGTCAAAACGTGTTTTTCAGCAGAAATAAACACGTTTTGGCAACTTTGGTCACCCCCATGTAACTTATAGGGCAGGAACAGCACACTTTTCAAAACGTGTTATTCAGCCCGAAATAAACGCGTTTTCTCAGCCCTTAGAATCGCAGTGTAACTGCCTGGCTCAGAAGAGCACACTGAGACAGCCCTTAGCCCCAGTGTGCAGAAATTGTCAAAACGTGTTTTTCAGCAGAAAGAAACACGTTTTGGCAACTTTGGTCACCACCATGTAACTTATAGGGCAGGAACAGCACAGTTTTCAAAACGTGTTTTTCAGCCCGAAATAAACGCTTTTTCTCAGCCCTTGGAATCGCAGTGTAACTGCCTGGCTCAGAAGAGCACACTGAGTCAGCCCTTAACCCCAGTGATCAGAAATTGTCAAAACGTGTTTTTCAGCAGAAATAAACACGTTTTGGCAACTTTGGTCACCCCCATGTAACTTATAGGGCAGGAACAGCACAGTTTTCAAAACGTGTTTTTCAGCCCGAAATAAACGCTTTTTCTCAACCCTTGGAATCGCAGTGTAACTGCCTGGCTCAGAAGAGCACACTGAGTCAGCCCTTAACCCCAGTGATCAGAAATTGTCAAAACGTGTTTTTCAGCAGAAATAAACACGTTTTGGCAACTTTGGTCACCCCCATGTAAGTTATAGGGCAGGAACAGCACAGTTTTCAAAACGTGTTTTTCAGCCCGAAATAAACGCTTTTTCTCAGCCCTTGGAATCGCAGTGTAACTGCCTGGCTCAGAAGAGCACACTGAATCAGCCCTTAACCCCCGTGATCAGAAATTGTCAAAACGTGTTTTTCAGCAGAAATAAACACGTTTTGGCAACTTTGGTCACCCCCATGTAAGTTATAGGGCAGGAACAGCACACTATTCAAAACGTGTTTTTCAACCCGAAATAAACGCGTTTTATCAGCCCTTAGAATCGCAGTGTAACTGCCTGCCTCAGAAGAGCCCACTGAATCAGCCCTTAACCCCAGTGATCAGAAATTGTCAAAACGTGTTTTTCAGCAGAAATAAACACGTTTTGGCAACTTTGGTCACCCCCATGTAAGTTATAGGGCAGGAACAGCACAGTTTTCAAAACGTGTTTTTCAGGCCGAAATAAACGCTTTTTCTCAGCCCTTGGAATCGCAGTGTAACTGCCTGGCTCAGAAGAGCACACTGAGTCAGCCCTTAACCTCAGTGATCAGAAATTGTCAAAACGTGTTTTTCAGCAGAAATAAACACGTTTTGGCAACTTTGGTCACCCCCATTTAAGTTATAGGGCAGGAACAGCACACTTTTCAAAACGTGTTTTTCAGCCCGAAATAAACGCGTTTTCTCAGCCCTTGGAATCGCAGTGTAACTGCCTGCCTCAGAAGAGCACACTGAGTCAGCCCTTAACCCCAGTGTGCAGAAATTGTCAAAACGTGTTTTTCAGCAGAAATAAACACGTTTTGGCAACTTTGGTCACCACCATGTAACTTATAGGGCAGGAACAGCACAGTTTTCAAAACGTGTTTTTCAGGCCGAAATAAACGCTTTTTCTCAGCCCTTGGAATCGCAGTGTAACTGCCTGGCTCAGAAGAGCACACTGAGTCAGCCCTTAACCTCAGTGATCAGAAATTGTCAAAACGTGTTTTTCAGCAGAAATAAACACGTTTTGGCAACTTTGGTCACCCCCATGTAACTTATAGGGCAGGAACAGCACACTTTTCAAAACGTGTTTTTCAGCCCGAAATAAACGCGTTTTCTCAGCCCTTAGAATCGCAGTGTAACTGCCTGGCTCAGAAGAGCACACTGAGTCAGCCCTTAACCCCAGTGTGCAGAAATTGTCAAAACGTGTTTTTTAGCAGAAATAAACACGTTTTGGCAACTTTGGTCACCCCCATGTAACTTATAGGGCAGGAACAGCACACTTTTCAAAACGTGTTTTTCAGCCCGAAATAAACGCTTTTTCTCAGCCCTTGGAATCGCAGTGTAACTGCCTGGCTCAGAAGAGCACACTGAATCAGCCCTTAACCCCAGTGATCAGAAATTGTCAAAACGTGTTTTTCAGCAGAAATAAACACGTTTTGGCAACTTTGGTCACCCCCATGTAAGTTATAGGGCAGGAACAGCACACTTTTCAAAACGTGTTTTTCAGCCCGAAATAAACGCTTTTTCTCAGCCCTTGGAATCGCAGTGTAACTGCCTGGCTCAGAAGAGCCCACTGAATCAGCCCTTAACCCCAGTGATCAGAAATTGTCAAAACGTGTTTTTCAGCAGAAATAAACACGTTTTGGCAACTTTGGTCACCCCCATGTAAGTTATAGGGCAGGAACAGCACAGTTTTCAAAACGTGTTTTTCAGCCCGAAATAAACGCTTTTTCTCAGCCCTTGGAATCGCAGTGTAACTGCCTGGCTCAGAAGAGCACACTGAGTCAGCCCTTAACCTCAGTGATCAGAAATTGTCAAAACGTGTTTTTCAGCAGAAATAAACACGTTTTGGCAACTTTGGTCACCCCCATTTAAGTTATAGGGCAGGAACAGCACACTTTTCAAAACGTGTTTTTCAGCCCGAAATAAACGCTTTTTCTCAGCCCTTGGAATCGCAGTGTAACTGCCTGCCTCAGAAGAGCACACTGAGTCAGCCCTTAACCCCAGTGTGCAGAAATTGTCAAAACGTGTTTTTCAGCAGAAATAAACACGTTTTGGCAACTTTGGTCACCACCATGTAACTTATAGGGCAGGAACAGCACACTTTTCAAAACGTGTTTTTCAGCCCGAAATAAACGCTTTTTCTCAGCCCTTGGAATCGCAGTGTAACTGCCTGGCTCAGAAGAGCACACTGAGTCAGCCCTTAACCCCAGTGATCAGAAATTGTCAAAACGTGTTTTTCAGCAGAAAGAAACACGTTTTGGCAACTTTGGTCACCCCCATGTAACTTATAGGGCAGGAACAGCACAGTTTTCAAAACGTGTTTTTCAGTCCGAAATAAACGCGTTTTCTCAGCCCTTAGAATCGCAGTGTAACTGCCTGGCTCAGAAGAGCACACTGAATCAGCCCTTAACCCCCGTGATAGAAAATTATCAAAACGTGTTTTTCAGCAGAAATAAACACGTTTTGGCAACTTTGGTCACCCCCATGTAAGTTATAGGTCAGGAACAGCACAGTTTTCAAAACGTGTTTTTCAGCCCGAATTAAACGCTTTTTCTCAACCCTTGGAATCGCAGTGTAACTGCCTGGCTCAGAAGAGTACACTGAATCAGCCCTTAACCCCAGTGATCAGAAATTGTCAAAACGTGTTTTTCAGCAGAAATAAACACGTTTTGGCAACTTTGGTCACCCCCATGTAAGTTATAGGGCAGGAACAGCACAATTTTCAAAACGTGTTTTTCAGCCCGAAATAAACGCGTTTTCTCAGCCCTTGGAATCGCAATGTAACTGCCTGGCTCAGAAGAGCACACTGAGTCAGCCCTTAACCTCAGTGATCAGAAATTGTCAAAACGTGTTTTTCAGCAGAAATAAACACGTTTTGGCAACTTTGGTCACCCCCATGTAACTTATAGGGCAGGAACAGCACACTTTTCAAAACGTGTTTTTCAGCCCGAAATAAACGCGTTTTCTCAGCCCTTAGAATCGCAGTGTAACTGCCTGGCTCAGAAGAGCACACTGAGACAGCCCTTAGCCCCAGTGTGCAGAAATTGTCAAAACGTGTTTTTCAGCAGAAATAAACACGTTTTGGCAACTTTGGTCACCACCATGTAACTTATAGGGCAGGAACAGCACAGTTTTCAAAACGTGTTTTTCAGCCCGAAATAAACGCTTTTTCTCAGCCCTTGGAATCGCAGTGTAACTGCCTGGCTCAGAAGAGCACACTGAGTCAGCCCTTAACCCCAGTGATCAGAAATTGTCAAAACGTGTTTTTCAGCAGAAATAAACACGTTTTGGCAACTTTGGTCACCCCCATGTAACTTATAGGGCAGGAACAGCACAGTTTTCAAAACGTGTTTTTCAGCCCGAAATAAACGCTTTTTCTCAGCCCTTGGAATCGCAGTGTAACTGCCTGGCTCAGAAGAGCACACTGAGTCAGCCCTTAACCCCAGTGTGCAGAAATTGTCAAAACGTGTTTTTTAGCAGAAATAAACACGTTTTGGCAACTTTGGTCACCCCCATGTAAGTTATAGGGCAGGAACAGCACAGTTTTCAAAACGTGTTTTTCAGCCCGAAATAAACGCTTTTTCTCAGCCCTTGGAATCGCAGTGTAACTGCCTGGCTCAGAAGAGCCCACTGAATCAGCCCTTAACCCCAGTGATCAGAAATTGTCAAAACGTGTTTTTCAGCAGAAATAAACACGTTTTGGCAACTTTGGTCACCCCCATGTAAGTTATAGGGCAGGAACAGCACAGTTTTCAAAACGTGTTTTTCAGCCCGAAATAAACGCTTTTTCTCAGCCCTTGGAATCGCAGTGTAACTGCCTGGCTCAGAAGAGCACACTGAGTCAGCCCTTAACCTCAGTGATCAGAAATTGTCAAAACGTGTTTTTCAGCAGAAATAAACACGTTTTGGCAACTTTGGTCACCCCCATTTAAGTTATAGGGCAGGAACAGCACACTTTTCAAAACGTGTTTTTCAGCCCGAAATAAACGCGTTTTCTCAGCCCTTGGAATCGCAGTGTAACTGCCTGCCTCAGAAGAGCACACTGAGTCAGCCCTTAACCCCAGTGTGCAGAAATTGTCAAAACGTGTTTTTCAGCAGAAATAAACACGTTTTGGCAACTTTGGTCACCAACATGTAACTTATAGGGCAGGAACAGCACACTTTTCAAAACGTGTTTTTCAGCCCGAAATAAACGCTTTTTCTCAGCCCTTGGAATCGCAGTGTAACTGCCTGGCTCAGAAGAGCACACTGAGTCAGCCCTTAACCCCAGTGATCAGAAATTGTCAAAACGTGTTTTTCAGCAGAAAGAAACACGTTTTGGCAACTTTGGTCACCCCCATGTAACTTATAGGGCAGGAACAGCACAGTTTTCAAAACGTATTTTTCAGCCCGAAATACACGCGTTTTCTCAGCCCTTAGAATCGCAGTGTAACTGCCTGGCTCAGAAGAGCCCACTGAATCAGCCCTTAACCCCAGTGATCAGAAATTGTCAAAACGTGTTTTTCAGCAGAAATAAACACGTTTTGGCAACTTTGGTCACCCCCATGTAAGTTATAGGGCAGGAACAGCACAGTTTTCAAAACGTGTTTTTCAGCCCGAAATAAACGCTTTTTCTCAGCCCTTGGAATCGCAGTGTAACTGCCTGGCTCAGAAGAGCACACTGAGTCAGCCCTTAACCCCAGTGTGCAGAAATTGTCAAAACGTGTTTTTCAGCAGAAATAAACACGTTTTGGCAACTTTGGTCACCCCCATGTAAGTTATAGGGCAGGAACAGCACAGTTTTCAAAACGTGTTTTTCAGCCCGAAATAAACGCTTTTTCTCAGCCCTTGGAATCGCAGTGTAACTGCCTGGCTCAGAAGAGCACACTGAGTCAGCCCTTAACCCCAGTGTGCAGAAATTGTCAAAACGTGTTTTTTAGCAGAAATAAACACGTTTTGGCAACTTTGGTCACCCCCATGTAACTTATAGGGCAGGAACAGCACACTTTTCAAAACGTGTTTTTCAGCCCGAAATAAACGCTTTTTCTCAGCCCTTGGAATCGCAGTGTAACTGCCTGGCTCAGAAGAGCACACTGAGTCAGCCCTTAACCCCAGTGATCAGAAATTGTCAAAACGTGTTTTTCAGCAGAAATAAACACGTTTTGGCAACTTTGGTCACCCCCATGTAAGTTATAGGGCAGGAACAGCACAGTTTTCAAAACGTGTTTTTCAGCCCGAAATAAACGCTTTTTCTCAGCCCTTGGAATCGCAGTGTAACTGCCTGGCTCAGAAGAGCCCACTGAATCAGCCCTTAACCCCAGTGATCAGAAATTGTCAAAACGTGTTTTTCAGCAGAAATAAACACGTTTTGGCAACTTTGGTCACCCCCATGTAAGTTATAGGGCAGGAACAGCACAGTTTTCAAAACGTGTTTTTCAGCCCGAAATAAACGCTTTTTCTCAGCCCTTGGAATCGCAGTGTAACTGCCTGGCTCAGAAGAGCACACTGAGTCAGCCCTTAACCTCAGTGATCAGAAATTGTCAAAACGTGTTTTTCAGCAGAAATAAACACGTTTTGGCAACTTTGGTCACCCCCATTTAAGTTATAGGGCAGGAACAGCACACTTTTCAAAACGTGTTTTTCAGCCCGAAATAAAAGCGTTTTCTCAGCCCTTGGAATCGCAGTGTAACTGCCTGCCTCAGAAGAGCACACTGAGTCAGCCCTTAACCCCAGTGTGCAGAAATTGTCAAAACGTGTTTTTCAGCAGAAATAAACACGTTTTGGCAACTTTGGTCACCACCATGTAACTTATAGGGCAGGAACAGCACAGTTTTCAAAACGTGTTTTTCAGGCCGAAATAAACGCTTTTTCTCAGCCCTTGGAATCGCAGTGTAACTGCCTGGCTCAGAAGAGCACACTGAGTCAGCCCTTAACCTCAGTGATCAGAAATTGTCAAAACGTGTTTTTCAGCAGAAATAAACACGTTTTGGCAACTTTGGTCACCCCCATGTAACTTATAGGGCAGGAACAGCACACTTTTCAAAACGTGTTTTTCAGCCCGAAATAAACGCGTTTTCTCAGCCCTTAGAATCGCAGTGTAACTGCCTGGCTCAGAAGAGCACACTGAGTCAGCCCTTAACCCCACTGTGCAGAAATTGTCAAAACGTGTTTTTTAGCAGAAATAAACACGTTTTGGCAACTTTGGTCACCCCCATGTAACTTATAGGGCAGGAACAGCACACTTTTCAAAACGTGTTTTTCAGCCCGAAATAAACGCTTTTTCTCAGCCCTTGGAATCGCAGTGTAACTGCCTGGCTCAGAAGAGCACACTGAATCAGCCCTTAACCCCAGTGATCAGAAATTGTCAAAACGTGTTTTTCAGCAGAAATAAACACGTTTTGGCAACTTTGGTCACCCCCATGTAAGTTATAGGGCAGGAACAGCACACTTTTCAAAACGTGTTTTTCAGCCCGAAATAAACGCTTTTTCTCAGCCCTTGGAATCGCAGTGTAACTGCCTGGCTCAGAAGAGCCCACTGAATCAGCCCTTAACCCCAGTGATCAGAAATTGTCAAAACGTGTTTTTCAGCAGAAATAAACACGTTTTGGCAACTTTGGTCACCCCCATGTAAGTTATAGGGCAGGAACAGCACAGTTTTCAAAACGTGTTTTTCAGCCCGAAATAAACGCTTTTTCTCAGCCCTTGGAATCGCAGTGTAACTGCCTGGCTCAGAAGAGCACACTGAGTCAGCCCTTAACCTCAGTGATCAGAAATTGTCAAAACGTGTTTTTCAGCAGAAATAAACACGTTTTGGCAACTTTGGTCACCCCCATGTAAGTTATAGGGCAGGAACAGCACAGTTTTCAAAACGTGTTTTTCAGCCCGAAATAAACGCTTTTTCTCAGCCCTTGGAATCGCAGTGTAACTGCCTGGCTCAGAAGAGCACACTGAGTCAGCCCTTAACCTCAGTGATCAGAAATTGTCAAAACGTGTTTTTCAGCAGAAATAAACACGTTTTGGCAACTTTGGTCACCCCCATTTAAGTTATAGGGCAGGAACAGCACACTTTTCAAAACGTGTTTTTCAGCCCGAAATAAACGCGTTTTCTCAGCCCTTGGAATCGCAGTGTAACTGCCTGCCTCAGAAGAGCACACTGAGTCAGCCCTTAACCCCAGTGTGCAGAAATTGTCAAAACGTGTTTTTCAGCAGAAATAAACACGTTTTGGCAACTTTGGTCACCAACATGTAACTTATAGGGCAGGAACAGCACACTTTTCAAAACGTGTTTTTCAGCCCGAAATAAACGCTTTTTCTCAGCCCTTGGAATCGCAGTGTAACTGCCTGGCTCAGAAGAGCACACTGAGTCAGCCCTTAACCCCAGTGATCAGAAATTGTCAAAACGTGTTTTTCAGCAGAAAGAAACACGTTTTGGCAACTTTGGTCACCCCCATGTAACTTATAGGGCAGGAACAGCACAGTTTTCAAAACGTGTTTTTCAGCCCGAAATACACGCGTTTTCTCAGCCCTTAGAATCGCAGTGTAACTGCCTGGCTCAGAAGAGCCCACTGAATCAGCCCTTAACCCCAGTGATCAGAAATTGTCAAAACGTGTTTTTCAGCAGAAATAAACACGTTTTGGCAACTTTGGTCACCCCCATGTAAGTTATAGGGCAGGAACAGCACAGTTTTCAAAACGTGTTTTTCAGCCCGAAATAAACGCTTTTTCTCAGCCCTTGGAATCGCAGTGTAACTGCCTGGCTCAGAAGAGCACACTGAGTCAGCCCTTAACCCCAGTGTGCAGAAATTGTCAAAACGTGTTTTTCAGCAGAAATAAACACGTTTTGGCAACTTTGGTCACCCCCATGTAAGTTATAGGGCAGGAACAGCACAGTTTTCAAAACGTGTTTTTCAGCCCGAAATAAACGCTTTTTCTCAGCCCTTGGAATCGCAGTGTAACTGCCTGGCTCAGAAGAGCACACTGAGTCAGCCCTTAACCCCAGTGTGCAGAAATTGTCAAAACGTGTTTTTTAGCAGAAATAAACACGTTTTGGCAACTTTGGTCACCCCCATGTAACTTATAGGGCAGGAACAGCACACTTTTCAAAACGTGTTTTTCAGCCCGAAATAAACGCTTTTTCTCAGCCCTTGGAATCGCAGTGTAACTGCCTGGCTCAGAAGAGCACACTGAGTCAGCCCTTAACCCCAGTGATCAGAAATTGTCAAAACGTGTTTTTCAGCAGAAATAAACACGTTTTGGCAACTTTGGTCACCCCCATGTAAGTTATAGGGCAGGAACAGCACAGTTTTCAAAACGTGTTTTTCAGCCCGAAATAAACGCTTTTTCTCAGCCCTTGGAATCGCAGTGTAACTGCCTGGCTCAGAAGAGCCCACTGAATCAGCCCTTAACCCCAGTGATCAGAAATTGTCAAAACGTGTTTTTCAGCAGAAATAAACACGTTTTGGCAACTTTGGTCACCCCCATGTAAGTTATAGGGCAGGAACAGCACAGTTTTCAAAACGTGTTTTTCAGCCCGAAATAAACGCTTTTTCTCAGCCCTTGGAATCGCAGTGTAACTGCCTGGCTCAGAAGAGCACACTGAGTCAGCCCTTAACCTCAGTGATCAGAAATTGTCAAAACGTGTTTTTCAGCAGAAATAAACACGTTTTGGCAACTTTGGTCACCCCCATTTAAGTTATAGGGCAGGAACAGCACACTTTTCAAAACGTGTTTTTCAGCCCGAAATAAAAGCGTTTTCTCAGCCCTTGGAATCGCAGTGTAACTGCCTGCCTCAGAAGAGCACACTGAGTCAGCCCTTAACCCCAGTGTGCAGAAATTGTCAAAACGTGTTTTTCAGCAGAAATAAACACGTTTTGGCAACTTTGGTCACCCCCATGTAACTTATAGGGCAGGAACAGCACACTTTTCAAAACGTGTTTTTCAGCCCGAAATAAACGCTTTTTCTCAGCCCTTGGAATCGCAGTGTAACTGCCTGGCTCAGAAGAGCACACTGAATCAGCCCTTAACCCCAGTGATCAGAAATTGTCAAAACGTGTTTTTCAGCAGAAATAAACACGTTTTGGCAACTTTGGTCACCCCCATGTAAGTTATAGGGCAGGAACAGCACACTTTTCAAAACGTGTTTTTCAGCCCGAAATAAACGCTTTTTCTCAGCCCTTGGAATCGCAGTGTAACTGCCTGGCTCAGAAGAGCCCACTGAATCAGCCCTTAACCCCAGTGATCAGAAATTGTCAAAACGTGTTTTTCAGCAGAAATAAACACGTTTTGGCAACTTTGGTCACCCCCATGTAAGTTATAGGGCAGGAACAGCACAGTTTTCAAAACGTGTTTTTCAGCCCGAAATAAACGCTTTTTCTCAGCCCTTGGAATCGCAGTGTAACTGCCTGGCTCAGAAGAGCACACTGAGTCAGCCCTTAACCTCAGTGATCAGAAATTGTCAAAACGTGTTTTTCAGCAGAAATAAACACGTTTTGGCAACTTTGGTCACCCACATTTAAGTTATGGGGCAGGAACAGCACACTTTTCAAAACGTGTTTTTCAGCCCGAAATAAACGCTTTTTCTCAGCCCTTGGAATCGCAGTGTAACTGCCTGGCTCAGAAGAGCACACTGAGTCAGCCCTTAACCTCAGTGATCAGAAATTGTCAAAACGTGTTTTTCAGCAGAAATAAACATGTTTTGGCAACTTTGGTCACCCCCATTTAAGTTATAGGGCAGGAACAGCACACTTTTCAAAACGTGTTTTTCAGCCCGAAATAAACGCGTTTTCTCAGCCCTTGGAATCGCAGTGTAACTGCCTGCCTCAGAAGAGCACACTGAGTCAGCCCTTAACCCCAGTGTGCAGAAATTGTCAAAACGTGTTTTTCAGCAGAAATAAACACGTTTTGGCAACTTTGGTCACCCCCATGTAAGTTATAGGGCAGGAACAGCACAGTTTTCAAAACGTGTTTTTCAGCCCGAAATAAACGCTTTTTCTCAGCCCTTGGAATCGCAGTGTAACTGCCTGGCTCAGAAGAGCACACTGAATCAGCCCTTAACCCCAGTGATCAGAAATTGTCAAAACGTGTTTTTCAGCAGAAATAAACACGTTTTGGCAACTTTGGTCACCCCCATGTAAGTTATAGGGCAGGAACAGCACAGTTTTCAAAACGTGTTTTTCAGCCCGAAATAAACGCTTTTTCTCAGCCCTTGGAATCGCAGTGTAACTGCCTGGCTCAGAAGAGCCCACTGAATCAGCCCTTAACCCCAGTGATCAGAAATTGTCAAAACGTGTTTTTCAGCAGAAATAAACACGTTTTGGCAACTTTGGTCACCCCCATGTAAGTTATAGGGCAGGAACAGCACAGTTTTCAAAACGTGTTTTTCAGCCCGAAATAAACGCTTTTTCTCAGCCCTTGGAATCGCAGTGTAACTGCCTGGCTCAGAAGAGCACACTGAGTCAGCCCTTAACCTCAGTGATCAGAAATTGTCAAAACGTGTTTTTCAGCAGAAATAAACACGTTTTGGCAACTTTGGTCACCCCCATTTAAGTTATAGGGCAGGAACAGCACACTTTTCAAAACGTGTTTTTCAGCCCGAAATAAACGCTTTTTCTCAGCCCTTGGAATCGCAGTGTAACTGCCTGCCTCAGAAGAGCACACTGAGTCAGCCCTTAACCCCAGTGTGCAGAAATTGTCAAAACGTGTTTTTCAGCAGAAATAAACACGTTTTGGCAACTTTGGTCACCACCATGTAACTTATAGGGCAGGAACAGCACACTTTTCAAAACGTGTTTTTCAGCCCGAAATAAACGCTTTTTCTCAGCCCTTGGAATCGCAGTGTAACTGCCTGGCTCAGAAGAGCACACTGAGTCAGCCCTTAACCCCAGTGATCAGAAATTGTCAAAACGTGTTTTTCAGCAGAAAGAAACACGTTTTGGCAACTTTGGTCACCCCCATGTAACTTATAGGGCAGGAACAGCACAGTTTTCAAAACGTGTTTTTCAGTCCGAAATAAACGCGTTTTCTCAGCCCTTAGAATCGCAGTGTAACTGCCTGGCTCAGAAGAGCACACTGAATCAGCCCTTAACCCCCGTGATAGAAAATTATCAAAACGTGTTTTTCAGCAGAAATAAACACGTTTTGGCAACTTTGGTCACCCCCATGTAAGTTATAGGTCAGGAACAGCACAGTTTTCAAAACGTGTTTTTCAGCCCGAATTAAACGCTTTTTCTCAACCCTTGGAATCGCAGTGTAACTGCCTGGCTCAGAAGAGTACACTGAATCAGCCCTTAACCCCAGTGATCAGAAATTGTCAAAACGTGTTTTTCAGCAGAAATAAACACGTTTTGGCAACTTTGGTCACCCCCATGTAAGTTATAGGGCAGGAACAGCACAATTTTCAAAACGTGTTTTTCAGCCCGAAATAAACGCGTTTTCTCAGCCCTTGGAATCGCAATGTAACTGCCTGGCTCAGAAGAGCACACTGAGTCAGCCCTTAACCTCAGTGATCAGAAATTGTCAAAACGTGTTTTTCAGCAGAAATAAACACGTTTTGGCAACTTTGGTCACCCCCATGTAACTTATAGGGCAGGAACAGCACACTTTTCAAAACGTGTTTTTCAGCCCGAAATAAACGCGTTTTCTCAGCCCTTAGAATCGCAGTGTAACTGCCTGGCTCAGAAGAGCACACTGAGACAGCCCTTAGCCCCAGTGTGCAGAAATTGTCAAAACGTGTTTTTCAGCAGAAATAAACACGTTTTGGCAACTTTGGTCACCACCATGTAACTTATAGGGCAGGAACAGCACAGTTTTCAAAACGTGTTTTTCAGCCCGAAATAAACGCTTTTTCTCAGCCCTTGGAATCGCAGTGTAACTGCCTGGCTCAGAAGAGCACACTGAATCAGCCCTTAACCCCCGTGATAGGAAATTGTCAAAACGTGTTTTTCAGCAGAAATAAACACGTTTTGGCAACTTTGGTCACCCCCATGTAAGTTATAGGGCTGGAACAGCACAGTTTTCAAAACGTGTTTTTCAGCCCGAAATAAACGGTTTTTCTCAGCCTTTGGAATCGCAGTGTAACTGCCTGGCTCAGAAGAGCCCACTGAATCAGCCCTTAACCCCCGTGATCAGAAATTGTCAAAACGTGTTTTTCAGCAGAAATAAACACGTTTTGGCAACTTTGGTCACCCCCATGTAAGTTATAGGGCAGGAACAGCACAGTTTTCAAAACGTGTTTTTCAGGCCGAAATAAACGCTTTTTCTCAGCCCTTGGAATCGCAGTGTAACTGCCTGGCTCAGAAGAGCACACTGAGTCAGCCCTTAACCTCAGTGTGCAGAAATTGTCAAAACGTGTTTTTCAGCAGAAATAAACACGTTTTGGCAACTTTGGTCACCCCCATGTAAGTTATAGGGCAGGAACAGCACAGTTTTCAAAACGTGTTTTTCAGCCCGAAATAAACGCTTTTTCTCAGCCCTTGGAATCGCAGTGTAACTGCCTGGCTCAGAAGAGCACACTGAGTCAGCCCTTAACCCCAGTGTGCAGAAATTGTCAAAACGTGTTTTTTAGCAGAAATAAACACGTTTTGGCAACTTTGGTCACCCCCATGTAAGTTATAGGGCAGGAACAGCACAGTTTTCAAAACGTGTTTTTCAGCCCGAAATAAACGCTTTTTCTCAGCCCTTGGAATCGCAGTGTAACTGCCTGGCTCAGAAGAGCACACTGAGTCAGCCCTTAACCCCAGTGATCAGAAATTGTCAAAACGTGTTTTTCAGCAGAAATAAACACGTTTTGGCAACTTTGGTCACCCCCATTTAAGTTATAGGGCAGGAACAGCACACTTTTCAAAACGTGTTTTTCAGCCCGAAATAAACGCGTTTTCTCAGCCCTTGGAATCGCAGTGTAACTGCCTGCCTCAGAAGAGCACACTGAGTCAGCCCTTAACCCCAGTGTGCAGAAATTGTCAAAACGTGTTTTTCAGCAGAAATAAACACGTTTTGGCAACTTTGGTCACCACCATGTAACTTATAGGGCAGGAACAGCACACTTTTCAAAACGTGTTTTTCAGCCCGAAATAAACGCTTTTTCTCAGCCCTTGGAATCGCAGTGTAACTGCCTGGCTCAGAAGAGCACACTGAGTCAGCCCTTAACCCCAGTGATCAGAAATTGTCAAAACGTGTTTTTCAGCAGAAAGAAACACGTTTTGGCAACTTTGGTCACCCCCATGTAACTTATAGGGCAGGAACAGCACAGTTTTCAAAACGTGTTTTTCAGTCCGAAATAAACGCGTTTTCTCAGCCCTTAGAATCGCAGTGTAACTGCCTGGCTCAGAAGAGCACACTGAATCAGCCCTTAACCCCCGTGATAGAAAATTATCAAAACGTGTTTTTCAGCAGAAATAAACACGTTTTGGCAACTTTGGTCACCCCCATGTAAGTTATAGGTCAGGAACAGCACAGTTTTCAAAACGTGTTTTTCAGCCCGAATTAAACGCTTTTTCTCAACCCTTGGAATCGCAGTGTAACTGCCTGGCTCAGAAGAGTACACTGAATCAGCCCTTAACCCCAGTGATCAGAAATTGTCAAAACGTGTTTTTCAGCAGAAATAAACACGTTTTGGCAACTTTGGTCACCCCCATGTAAGTTATAGGGCAGGAACAGCACAATTTTCAAAACGTGTTTTTCAGCCCGAAATAAACGCGTTTTCTCAGCCCTTGGAATCGCAATGTAACTGCCTGGCTCAGAAGAGCACACTGAGTCAGCCCTTAACCTCAGTGATCAGAAATTGTCAAAACGTGTTTTTCAGCAGAAATAAACACGTTTTGGCAACTTTGGTCACCCCCATGTAACTTATAGGGCAGGAACAGCACACTTTTCAAAACGTGTTTTTCAGCCCGAAATAAACGCGTTTTCTCAGCCCTTAGAATCGCAGTGTAACTGCCTGGCTCAGAAGAGCACACTGAGACAGCCCTTAGCCCCAGTGTGCAGAAATTGTCAAAACGTGTTTTTCAGCAGAAATAAACACGTTTTGGCAACTTTGGTCACCACCATGTAACTTATAGGGCAGGAACAGCACAGTTTTCAAAACGTGTTTTTCAGCCCGAAATAAACGCTTTTTCTCAGCCCTTGGAATCGCAGTGTAACTGCCTGGCTCAGAAGAGCACACTGAATCAGCCCTTAACCCCCGTGATAGGAAATTGTCAAAACGTGTTTTTCAGCAGAAATAAACACGTTTTGGCAACTTTGGTCACCCCCATGTAAGTTATAGGGCTGGAACAGCACAGTTTTCAAAACGTGTTTTTCAGCCCGAAATAAACGGTTTTTCTCAGCCTTTGGAATCGCAGTGTAACTGCCTGGCTCAGAAGAGCCCACTGAATCAGCCCTTAACCCCCGTGATCAGAAATTGTCAAAACGTGTTTTTCAGCAGAAATAAACACGTTTTGGCAACTTTGGTCACCCCCATGTAAGTTATAGGGCAGGAACAGCACAGTTTTCAAAACGTGTTTTTCAGGCCGAAATAAACGCTTTTTCTCAGCCCTTGGAATCGCAGTGTAACTGCCTGGCTCAGAAGAGCACACTGAGTCAGCCCTTAACCTCAGTGTGCAGAAATTGTCAAAACGTGTTTTTCAGCAGAAATAAACACGTTTTGGCAACTTTGGTCACCCCCATGTAAGTTATAGGGCAGGAACAGCACAGTTTTCAAAACGTGTTTTTCAGCCCGAAATAAACGCTTTTTCTCAGCCCTTGGAATCGCAGTGTAACTGCCTGGCTCAGAAGAGCACACTGAGTCAGCCCTTAACCCCAGTGTGCAGAAATTGTCAAAACGTGTTTTTTAGCAGAAATAAACACGTTTTGGCAACTTTGGTCACCCCCATGTAAGTTATAGGGCAGGAACAGCACAGTTTTCAAAACGTGTTTTTCAGCCCGAAATAAACGCTTTTTCTCAGCCCTTGGAATCGCAGTGTAACTGCCTGGCTCAGAAGAGCCCACTGAATCAGCCCTTAACCCCAGTGATCAGAAATTGTCAAAACGTGTTTTTCAGCAGAAATAAACACGTTTTGGCAACTTTGGTCACCCCCATGTAAGTTATAGGGCAGGAACAGCACACTTTTCAAAACGTGTTTTTCAGCCCGAAATAAACGCTTTTTCTCAGCCCTTGGAATCGCAGTGTAACTGCCTGGCTCAGAAGAGCACACTGAGTCAGCCCTTAACCCCAGTGATCAGAAATTGTCAAAACGTGTTTTTCAGCAGAAATAAACACGTTTTGGCAACTTTGGTCACCCCCATTTAAGTTATAGGGCAGGAACAGCACACTTTTCAAAACGTGTTTTTCAGCCCGAAATAAACGCGTTTTCTCAGCCCTTGGAATCGCAGTGTAACTGCCTGCCTCAGAAGAGCACACTGAGTCAGCCCTTAACCCCAGTGTGCAGAAATTGTCAAAACGTGTTTTTCAGCAGAAATAAACACGTTTTGGCAACTTTGGTCACCACCATGTAACTTATAGGGCAGGAACAGCACACTTTTCAAAACGTGTTTTTCAGCCCGAAATAAACGCTTTTTCTCAGCCCTTGGAATCGCAGTGTAACTGCCTGGCTCAGAAGAGCACACTGAGTCAGCCCTTAACCCCAGTGATCAGAAATTGTCAAAACGTGTTTTTCAGCAGAAAGAAACACGTTTTGGCAACTTTGGTCACCCCCATGTAACTTATAGGGCAGGAACAGTACAGTTTTCAAAACGTGTTTTTCAGCCCGAAATAAACGCGTTTTCTCAGCCCTTAGAATCGCAGTGTAACTGCCTGGCTCAGAAGAGCCCACTGAATCAGCCCTTAACCCCAGTGATCAGAAATTGTCAAAACGTGTTTTTCAGCAGAAATAAACACGTTTTGGCAACTTTGGTCACCCCCATGTAAGTTATAGGGCAGGAACAGCACAGTTTTCAAAACGTGTTTTTCAGCCCGAAATAAACGCTTTTTCTCAGCCCTTGGAATCGCAGTGTAACTGCCTGGCTCAGAAGAGCACACTGAGTCAGGCCTTAACCCCAGTGTGCAGAAATTGTCAAAACGTGTTTTTCAGCAGAAATAAACACGTTTTGGCAACTTTGGTCACCCCCATGTAAGTTATAGGGCAGGAACAGCACAGTTTTCAAAACGTGTTTTTCAGCCCGAAATAAACGCTTTTTCTCAGCCCTTGGAATCGCAGTGTAACTGCCTGGCTCAGAAGAGCACACTGAGTCAGCCCTTAACCCCAGTGTGCAGAAATTGTCAAAACGTGTTTTTTAGCAGAAATAAACACGTTTTGGCAACTTTGGTCACCCCCATGTAACTTATAGGGCAGGAACAGCACACTTTTCAAAACGTGTTTTTCAGCCCGAAATAAACGCTTTTTCTCAACCCTTGGAATCGCAGTGTAACTGCCTGGCTCAGAAGAGCACACTGAATCAGCCCTTAACCCCAGTGATCAGAAATTGTCAAAACGTGTTTTTCAGCAGAAATAAACACGTTTTGGCAACTTTGGTCACCCCCATGTAAGTTATAGGGCAGGAACAGCACAGTTTTCAAAACGTGTTTTTCAGCCCGAAATCAACGCTTTTTCTCAGCCCTTGGAATCGCAGTGTAACTGCCTGGCTCAGAAGAGCCCACTGAATCAGCCCTTAACCCCAGTGATCAGAAATTGTCAAAACGTGTTTTTCAGCAGAAATAAACACGTTTTGGCAACTTTGGTCACCCCCATGTAAGTTATAGGGCAGGAACAGCACAGTTTTCAAAACGTGTTTTTCAGCCCGAAATAAACGCTTTTTCTCAGCCCTTGGAATCGCAGTGTAACTGCCTGGCTCAGAAGAGCACACTGAGTCAGCCCTTAACCTCAGTGATCAGAAATTGTCAAAACGTGTTTTTCAGCAGAAATAAACACGTTTTGGCAACTTTGGTCACCCCCATTTAAGTTATAGGGCAGGAACAGCACACTTTTCAAAACGTGTTTTTCAGCCCGAAATAAACGCGTTTTCTCAGCCCTTGGAATCGCAGTGTAACTGCCTGCCTCAGAAGAGCACACTGAGTCAGCCCTTAACCCCAGTGTGCAGAAATTGTCAAAACGTGTTTTTCAGCAGAAATAAACACGTTTTGGCAACTTTGGTCACCACCATGTAACTTATAGGGCAGGAACAGCACACTTTTCAAAACGTGTTTTTCAGCCCGAAATAAACGCTTTTTCTCAGCCCTTGGAATCGCAGTGTAACTGCCTGGCTCAGAAGAGCACACTGAGTCAGCCCTTAACCCCAGTGATCAGAAATTGTCAAAACGTGTTTTTCAGCAGAAAGAAACGCGTTTTGGCAACTTTGGTCACCCCCATGTAACTTATAGGGCAGGAACAGCACACTTTTCAAAACGTGTTTTTCAGCCCGAAATAAACGCGTTTTCTCAGCCCTTAGAATCGCAGTGTAACTGCCTGGCTCAGAAGAGCACACTGAATCAGCCCTTAACCCCCGTGATAGAAAATTATCAAAACGTGTTTTTCAGCAGAAATAAACACGTTTTGGCAACTTTGGTCACCCCCATGTAAGTTATAGGGCAGGAACAGCACAGTTTTCAAAACGTGTTTTTCAGCCCGAAATAAACGCTTTTTCTCAACCCTTGGAATCGCAGTGTAACTGCCTGGCTCAGAAGAGCACACTGAGTCAGCCCTTAACCCCAGTGATCAGAAATTGTCAAAACGTGTTTTTCAGCAGAAATAAACACGTTTTGGCAACTTTGGTCACCCCCATGTAAGTTATAGGGCAGGAACAGCACAATTTTCAAAACGTGTTTTTCAGCCCGAAATAAACGCGTTTTCTCAGCCCTTGGAATCGCAGTGTAACTGCTTGGCTCAGAAGAGCACACTGAGTCAGCCCTTAACCTCAGTGATCAGAAATTGTCAAAACGTGTTTTTCAGCAGAAATAAACACGTTTTGGCAACTTTGGTCACCCCCATGTAACTTATAGGGCAGGAACAGCACACTTTTCAAAACGTGTTTTTCAGCCCGAAATAAACGCTTTTTCTCAGCCCTTGGAATCGCAGTGTAACTGCCTGGCTCAGAAGAGCACACTGAGTCAGCCCTTAACCCCAGTGATCAGAAATTGTCAAAACGTGTTTTTCAGCAGAAATAAACACGTTTTGGCAACTTTGGTCACCCCCATGTAACTTATAGGGCAGGAACAGCAAACTTTTCAAAACGTGTTTTTCAGCCCAAAATAAACGCATTTTCTCAGACCTTAGAATCGCAGTGTAACTGCCTGGCTCAGAAGAGCACACTGAGTCAGCCCTTAACCCCAGTGTGCAGAAATTGTCAAAACGTGTTTTTCAGCAGAAGTAAACACGTTTTGGCAACTTTGGTCACCCCCATGTAAGTTATAGGGCAGGAACAGCACAGTTTTCAAAACGTGTTTTTCAGACCGAAATAAACGCTTTTTCTCAGCCCTTGGAATCGCAGTGTAACTGCCTGGCTCAGAAGAGCACACTGAGTCAGCCCTTAACCCCAGTGTGCAGAAATTGTCAAAACGAGTTTTTCAGCAGAAATAAACACGTTTTGGCAACTTTGGTCACCCCCATTTAAGTTATAGGGCAGGAACAGCACAGTTTTCAAAACGTGTTTTTCAGCCCGAAATAAACGCGTTTTCTCAGCCCTTGGAATCGCAGTGTAACTGCCTGCCTCAGAAGAGCCCACCGAATCAGCCCTTAACCCCAGTGATCAGAAATTGTCAAAACGTGTTTTTCAGCAGAAATAAACACGTTTTGGCAACTTTGGTCACCCCCATGTAACTTATAGGGCAGGAACAGCACACTTTTCAAAACGTGTTTTTCAGCCCGAAATAAACGCTTTTTCTCAGCCCTTGGAATCGCAGTGTAACTGCCTGGCTCAGAAGAGCACACTGAGTCAGCCCTTAACCCCAGTGATCAGAAATTGTCAAAACGTGTTTTTCAGCAGAAATAAACACGTTTTGGCAACTTTGGTCACCCCCATTTAAGTTATAGGGCAGGAACAGCACACTTTTCAAAACGTGTTTTTCAGCCCGAAATAAACGCGTTTTCTCAGCCCTTGGAATCGCAGTGTAACTGCCTGCCTCAGAAGAGCACACTGAGTCAGCCCTTAACCCCAGTGTGCAGAAATTGTCAAAACGTGTTTTTCAGCAGAAATAAACACGTTTTGGCAACTTTGGTCACCACCATGTAACTTATAGGGCAGGAACAGCACACTTTTCAAAACGTGTTTTTCAGCCCGAAATAAACGCTTTTTCTCAGCCCTTGGAATCGCAGTGTAACTGCCTGGCTCAGAAGAGCACACTGAGTCAGCCCTTAACCCCAGTGATCAGAAATTGTCAAAACGTGTTTTTCAGCAGAAAGAAACACGTTTTGGCAACTTTGGTCACCCCCATGTAACTTATAGGGCAGGAACAGTACAGTTTTCAAAACGTGTTTTTCAGCCCGAAATAAACGCGTTTTCTCAGCCCTTAGAATCGCAGTGTAACTGCCTGGCTCAGAAGAGCCCACTGAATCAGCCCTTAACCCCAGTGATCAGAAATTGTCAAAACGTGTTTTTCAGCAGAAATAAACACGTTTTGGCAACTTTGGTCACCCCCATGTAAGTTATAGGGCAGGAACAGCACAGTTTTCAAAACGTGTTTTTCAGCCCGAAATAAACGCTTTTTCTCAGCCCTTGGAATCGCAGTGTAACTGCCTGGCTCAGAAGAGCACACTGAGTCAGGCCTTAACCCCAGTGTGCAGAAATTGTCAAAACGTGTTTTTCAGCAGAAATAAACACGTTTTGGCAACTTTGGTCACCCCCATGTAAGTTATAGGGCAGGAACAGCACAGTTTTCAAAACGTGTTTTTCAGCCCGAAATAAACGCTTTTTCTCAGCCCTTGGAATCGCAGTGTAACTGCCTGGCTCAGAAGAGCACACTGAGTCAGCCCTTAACCCCAGTGTGCAGAAATTGTCAAAACGTGTTTTTTAGCAGAAATAAACACGTTTTGGCAACTTTGGTCACCCCCATGTAACTTATAGGGCAGGAACAGCACACTTTTCAAAACGTGTTTTTCAGCCCGAAATAAACGCTTTTTCTCAACCCTTGGAATCGCAGTGTAACTGCCTGGCTCAGAAGAGCACACTGAATCAGCCCTTAACCCCAGTGATCAGAAATTGTCAAAACGTGTTTTTCAGCAGAAATAAACACGTTTTGGCAACTTTGGTCACCCCCATGTAAGTTATAGGGCAGGAACAGCACAGTTTTCAAAACGTGTTTTTCAGCCCGAAATCAACGCTTTTTCTCAGCCCTTGGAATCGCAGTGTAACTGCCTGGCTCAGAAGAGCCCACTGAATCAGCCCTTAACCCCAGTGATCAGAAATTGTCAAAACGTGTTTTTCAGCAGAAATAAACACGTTTTGGCAACTTTGGTCACCCCCATGTAAGTTATAGGGCAGGAACAGCACAGTTTTCAAAACGTGTTTTTCAGCCCGAAATAAACGCTTTTTCTCAGCCCTTGGAATCGCAGTGTAACTGCCTGGCTCAGAAGAGCACACTGAGTCAGCCCTTAACCTCAGTGATCAGAAATTGTCAAAACGTGTTTTTCAGCAGAAATAAACACGTTTTGGCAACTTTGGTCACCCCCATTTAAGTTATAGGGCAGGAACAGCACACTTTTCAAAACGTGTTTTTCAGCCCGAAATAAACGCGTTTTCTCAGCCCTTGGAATCGCAGTGTAACTGCCTGCCTCAGAAGAGCACACTGAGTCAGCCCTTAACCCCAGTGTGCAGAAATTGTCAAAACGTGTTTTTCAGCAGAAATAAACACGTTTTGGCAACTTTGGTCACCACCATGTAACTTATAGGGCAGGAACAGCACACTTTTCAAAACGTGTTTTTCAGCCCGAAATAAACGCTTTTTCTCAGCCCTTGGAATCGCAGTGTAACTGCCTGGCTCAGAAGAGCACACTGAGTCAGCCCTTAACCCCAGTGATCAGAAATTGTCAAAACGTGTTTTTCAGCAGAAATAAACACGTTTTGGCAACTTTGGTCACCCCCATGTAAGTTATAGGGCAGGAACAGCACAGTTTTCAAAACGTGTTTTTCAGCCCGAAATAAACGCTTTTTCTCAGCCCTTGGAATCGCAGTGTAACTGCCTGGCTCAGAAGAGCACACTGAGTCAGCCCTTAACCCCAGTGTGCAGAAATTGTCAAAACGTGTTTTTTAGCAGAAATAAACACGTTTTGGCAACTTTGGTCACCCCCATGTAAGTTATAGGGCAGGAACAGCACAGTTTTCAAAACGTGTTTTTCAGCCCGAAATAAACGCTTTTTCTCAGCCCTTGGAATCGCAGTGTAACTGCCTGGCTCAGAAGAGCCCACTGAATCAGCCCTTAACCCCAGTGATCAGAAATTGTCAAAACGTGTTTTTCAGCAGAAATAAACACGTTTTGGCAACTTTGGTCACCCCCATGTAAGTTATAGGGCAGGAACAGCACACTTTTCAAAACGTGTTTTTCAGCCCGAAATAAACGCTTTTTCTCAGCCCTTGGAATCGCAGTGTAACTGCCTGGCTCAGAAGAGCACACTGAGTCAGCCCTTAACCCCAGTGATCAGAAATTGTCAAAACGTGTTTTTCAGCAGAAATAAACACGTTTTGGCAACTTTGGTCACCCCCATTTAAGTTATAGGGCAGGAACAGCACACTTTTCAAAACGTGTTTTTCAGCCCGAAATAAACGCGTTTTCTCAGCCCTTGGAATCGCAGTGTAACTGCCTGCCTCAGAAGAGCACACTGAGTCAGCCCTTAACCCCAGTGTGCAGAAATTGTCAAAACGTGTTTTTCAGCAGAAATAAACACGTTTTGGCAACTTTGGTCACCACCATGTAACTTATAGGGCAGGAACAGCACACTTTTCAAAACGTGTTTTTCAGCCCGAAATAAACGCTTTTTCTCAGCCCTTGGAATCGCAGTGTAACTGCCTGGCTCAGAAGAGCACACTGAGTCAGCCCTTAACCCCAGTGATCAGAAATTGTCAAAACGTGTTTTTCAGCAGAAAGAAACACGTTTTGGCAACTTTGGTCACCCCCATGTAACTTATAGGGCAGGAACAGTACAGTTTTCAAAACGTGTTTTTCAGCCCGAAATAAACGCGTTTTCTCAGCCCTTAGAATCGCAGTGTAACTGCCTGGCTCAGAAGAGCCCACTGAATCAGCCCTTAACCCCAGTGATCAGAAATTGTCAAAACGTGTTTTTCAGCAGAAATAAACACGTTTTGGCAACTTTGGTCACCCCCATGTAAGTTATAGGGCAGGAACAGCACAGTTTTCAAAACGTGTTTTTCAGCCCGAAATAAACGCTTTTTCTCAGCCCTTGGAATCGCAGTGTAACTGCCTGGCTCAGAAGAGCACACTGAGTCAGGCCTTAACCCCAGTGTGCAGAAATTGTCAAAACGTGTTTTTCAGCAGAAATAAACACGTTTTGGCAACTTTGGTCACCCCCATGTAAGTTATAGGGCAGGAACAGCACAGTTTTCAAAACGTGTTTTTCAGCCCGAAATAAACGCTTTTTCTCAGCCCTTGGAATCGCAGTGTAACTGCCTGGCTCAGAAGAGCACACTGAGTCAGCCCTTAACCCCAGTGTGCAGAAATTGTCAAAACGTGTTTTTTAGCAGAAATAAACACGTTTTGGCAACTTTGGTCACCCCCATGTAACTTATAGGGCAGGAACAGCACACTTTTCAAAACGTGTTTTTCAGCCCGAAATAAACGCTTTTTCTCAACCCTTGGAATCGCAGTGTAACTGCCTGGCTCAGAAGAGCACACTGAATCAGCCCTTAACCCCAGTGATCAGAAATTGTCAAAACGTGTTTTTCAGCAGAAATAAACACGTTTTGGCAACTTTGGTCACCCCCATGTAAGTTATAGGGCAGGAACAGCACAGTTTTCAAAACGTGTTTTTCAGCCCGAAATCAACGCTTTTTCTCAGCCCTTGGAATCGCAGTGTAACTGCCTGGCTCAGAAGAGCCCACTGAATCAGCCCTTAACCCCAGTGATCAGAAATTGTCAAAACGTGTTTTTCAGCAGAAATAAACACGTTTTGGCAACTTTGGTCACCCCCATGTAAGTTATAGGGCAGGAACAGCACAGTTTTCAAAACGTGTTTTTCAGCCCGAAATAAACGCTTTTTCTCAGCCCTTGGAATCGCAGTGTAACTGCCTGGCTCAGAAGAGCACACTGAGTCAGCCCTTAACCTCAGTGATCAGAAATTGTCAAAACGTGTTTTTCAGCAGAAATAAACACGTTTTGGCAACTTTGGTCACCCCCATTTAAGTTATAGGGCAGGAACAGCACACTTTTCAAAACGTGTTTTTCAGCCCGAAATAAACGCGTTTTCTCAGCCCTTGGAATCGCAGTGTAACTGCCTGCCTCAGAAGAGCACACTGAGTCAGCCCTTAACCCCAGTGTGCAGAAATTGTCAAAACGTGTTTTTCAGCAGAAATAAACACGTTTTGGCAACTTTGGTCACCACCATGTAACTTATAGGGCAGGAACAGCACACTTTTCAAAACGTGTTTTTCAGCCCGAAATAAACGCTTTTTCTCAGCCCTTGGAATCGCAGTGTAACTGCCTGGCTCAGAAGAGCACACTGAGTCAGCCCTTAACCCCAGTGATCAGAAATTGTCAAAACGTGTTTTTCAGCAGAAAGAAACGCGTTTTGGCAACTTTGGTCACCCCCATGTAACTTATAGGGCAGGAACAGCACAGTTTTCAAAACGTGTTTTTCAGCCCGAAATAAACGCGTTTTCTCAGCCCTTAGAATCGCAGTGTAACTGCCTGGCTCAGAAGAGCACACTGAATCAGCCCTTAACCCCCGTGATAGAAAATTATCAAAACGTGTTTTTCAGCAGAAATAAACACGTTTTGGCAACTTTGGTCACCCCCATGTAAGTTATAGGGCAGGAACAGCACAGTTTTCAAAACGTGTTTTTCAGCCCGAAATAAACGCTTTTTCTCAACCCTTGGAATCGCAGTGTAACTGCCTGGCTCAGAAGAGCACACTGAGTCAGCCCTTAACCCCAGTGATCAGAAATTGTCAAAACGTGTTTTTCAGCAGAAATAAACACGTTTTGGCAACTTTGGTCACCCCCATGTAAGTTATAGGGCAGGAACAGCACAATTTTCAAAACGTGTTTTTCAGCCCGAAATAAACGCGTTTTCTCAGCCCTTGGAATCGCAGTGTAACTGCTTGGCTCAGAAGAGCACACTGAGTCAGCCCTTAACCTCAGTGATCAGAAATTGTCAAAACGTGTTTTTCAGCAGAAATAAACACGTTTTGGCAACTTTGGTCACCCCCATGTAACTTATAGGGCAGGAACAGCACACTTTTCAAAACGTGTTTTTCAGCCCGAAATAAACGCTTTTTCTCAGCCCTTGGAATCGCAGTGTAACTGCCTGGCTCAGAAGAGCACACTGAGTCAGCCCTTAACCCCAGTGATCAGAAATTGTCAAAACGTGTTTTTCAGCAGAAATAAACACGTTTTGGCAACTTTGGTCACCCCCATGTAACTTATAGGGCAGGAACAGCAAACTTTTCAAAACGTGTTTTTCAGCCCAAAATAAACGCATTTTCTCAGACCTTAGAATCGCAGTGTAACTGCCTGGCTCAGAAGAGCACACTGAGTCAGCCCTTAACCCCAGTGTGCAGAAATTGTCAAAACGTGTTTTTCAGCAGAAGTAAACACGTTTTGGCAACTTTGGTCACCCCCATGTAAGTTATAGGGCAGGAACAGCACAGTTTTCAAAACGTGTTTTTCAGACCGAAATAAACGCTTTTTCTCAGCCCTTGGAATCGCAGTGTAACTGCCTGGCTCAGAAGAGCACACTGAGTCAGCCCTTAACCCCAGTGTGCAGAAATTGTCAAAACGAGTTTTTCAGCAGAAATAAACACGTTTTGGCAACTTTGGTCACCCCCATTTAAGTTATAGGGCAGGAACAGCACAGTTTTCAAAACGTGTTTTTCAGCCCGAAATAAACGCGTTTTCTCAGCCCTTGGAATCGCAGTGTAACTGCCTGCCTCAGAAGAGCCCACCGAATCAGCCCTTAACCCCAGTGATCAGAAATTGTCAAAACGTGTTTTTCAGCAGAAATAAACACGTTTTGGCAACTTTGGTCACCCCCATGTAACTTATAGGGCAGGAACAGCACACTTTTCAAAACGTGTTTTTCAGCCCGAAATAAACGCTTTTTCTCAGCCCTTGGAATCGCAGTGTAACTGCCTGGCTCAGAAGAGCACACTGAGTCAGCCCTTAACCCCAGTGATCAGAAATTGTCAAAACGTGTTTTTCAGCAGAAATAAACACGTTTTGGCAACTTTGGTCACCCCCATTTAAGTTATAGGGCAGGAACAGCACACTTTTCAAAACGTGTTTTTCAGCCCGAAATAAACGCGTTTTCTCAGCCCTTGGAATCGCAGTGTAACTGCCTGCCTCAGAAGAGCACACTGAGTCAGCCCTTAACCCCAGTGTGCAGAAATTGTCAAAACGTGTTTTTCAGCAGAAATAAACACGTTTTGGCAACTTTGGTCACCACCATGTAACTTATAGGGCAGGAACAGCACACTTTTCAAAACGTGTTTTTCAGCCCGAAATAAACGCTTTTTCTCAGCCCTTGGAATCGCAGTGTAACTGCCTGGCTCAGAAGAGCACACTGAGTCAGCCCTTAACCCCAGTGATCAGAAATTGTCAAAACGTGTTTTTCAGCAGAAAGAAACACGTTTTGGCAACTTTGGTCACCCCCATGTAACTTATAGGGCAGGAACAGTACAGTTTTCAAAACGTGTTTTTCAGCCCGAAATAAACGCGTTTTCTCAGCCCTTAGAATCGCAGTGTAACTGCCTGGCTCAGAAGAGCCCACTGAATCAGCCCTTAACCCCAGTGATCAGAAATTGTCAAAACGTGTTTTTCAGCAGAAATAAACACGTTTTGGCAACTTTGGTCACCCCCATGTAAGTTATAGGGCAGGAACAGCACAGTTTTCAAAACGTGTTTTTCAGCCCGAAATAAACGCTTTTTCTCAGCCCTTGGAATCGCAGTGTAACTGCCTGGCTCAGAAGAGCACACTGAGTCAGGCCTTAACCCCAGTGTGCAGAAATTGTCAAAACGTGTTTTTCAGCAGAAATAAACACGTTTTGGCAACTTTGGTCACCCCCATGTAAGTTATAGGGCAGGAACAGCACAGTTTTCAAAACGTGTTTTTCAGCCCGAAATAAACGCTTTTTCTCAGCCCTTGGAATCGCAGTGTAACTGCCTGGCTCAGAAGAGCACACTGAGTCAGCCCTTAACCCCAGTGTGCAGAAATTGTCAAAACGTGTTTTTTAGCAGAAATAAACACGTTTTGGCAACTTTGGTCACCCCCATGTAACTTATAGGGCAGGAACAGCACACTTTTCAAAACGTGTTTTTCAGCCCGAAATAAACGCTTTTTCTCAACCCTTGGAATCGCAGTGTAACTGCCTGGCTCAGAAGAGCACACTGAATCAGCCCTTAACCCCAGTGATCAGAAATTGTCAAAACGTGTTTTTCAGCAGAAATAAACACGTTTTGGCAACTTTGGTCACCCCCATGTAAGTTATAGGGCAGGAACAGCACAGTTTTCAAAACGTGTTTTTCAGCCCGAAATCAACGCTTTTTCTCAGCCCTTGGAATCGCAGTGTAACTGCCTGGCTCAGAAGAGCCCACTGAATCAGCCCTTAACCCCAGTGATCAGAAATTGTCAAAACGTGTTTTTCAGCAGAAATAAACACGTTTTGGCAACTTTGGTCACCCCCATGTAAGTTATAGGGCAGGAACAGCACAGTTTTCAAAACGTGTTTTTCAGCCCGAAATAAACGCTTTTTCTCAGCCCTTGGAATCGCAGTGTAACTGCCTGGCTCAGAAGAGCACACTGAGTCAGCCCTTAACCTCAGTGATCAGAAATTGTCAAAACGTGTTTTTCAGCAGAAATAAACACGTTTTGGCAACTTTGGTCACCCCCATTTAAGTTATAGGGCAGGAACAGCACACTTTTCAAAACGTGTTTTTCAGCCCGAAATAAACGCGTTTTCTCAGCCCTTGGAATCGCAGTGTAACTGCCTGCCTCAGAAGAGCACACTGAGTCAGCCCTTAACCCCAGTGTGCAGAAATTGTCAAAACGTGTTTTTCAGCAGAAATAAACACGTTTTGGCAACTTTGGTCACCACCATGTAACTTATAGGGCAGGAACAGCACACTTTTCAAAACGTGTTTTTCAGCCCGAAATAAACGCTTTTTCTCAGCCCTTGGAATCGCAGTGTAACTGCCTGGCTCAGAAGAGCACACTGAGTCAGCCCTTAACCCCAGTGATCAGAAATTGTCAAAACGTGTTTTTCAGCAGAAAGAAACGCGTTTTGGCAACTTTGGTCACCCCCATGTAACTTATAGGGCAGGAACAGCACAGTTTTCAAAACGTGTTTTTCAGCCCGAAATAAACGCGTTTTCTCAGCCCTTAGAATCGCAGTGTAACTGCCTGGCTCAGAAGAGCACACTGAATCAGCCCTTAACCCCCGTGATAGAAAATTATCAAAACGTGTTTTTCAGCAGAAATAAACACGTTTTGGCAACTTTGGTCACCCCCATGTAAGTTATAGGGCAGGAACAGCACAGTTTTCAAAACGTGTTTTTCAGCCCGAAATAAACGCTTTTTCTCAACCCTTGGAATCGCAGTGTAACTGCCTGGCTCAGAAGAGCACACTGAGTCAGCCCTTAACCCCAGTGATCAGAAATTGTCAAAACGTGTTTTTCAGCAGAAATAAACACGTTTTGGCAACTTTGGTCACCCCCATGTAAGTTATAGGGCAGGAACAGCACAATTTTCAAAACGTGTTTTTCAGCCCGAAATAAACGCGTTTTCTCAGCCCTTGGAATCGCAGTGTAACTGCTTGGCTCAGAAGAGCACACTGAGTCAGCCCTTAACCTCAGTGATCAGAAATTGTCAAAACGTGTTTTTCAGCAGAAATAAACACGTTTTGGCAACTTTGGTCACCCCCATGTAACTTATAGGGCAGGAACAGCACACTTTTCAAAACGTGTTTTTCAGCCCGAAATAAACGCTTTTTCTCAGCCCTTGGAATCGCAGTGTAACTGCCTGGCTCAGAAGAGCACACTGAGTCAGCCCTTAACCCCAGTGATCAGAAATTGTCAAAACGTGTTTTTCAGCAGAAATAAACACGTTTTGGCAACTTTGGTCACCCCCATGTAACTTATAGGGCAGGAACAGCAAACTTTTCAAAACGTGTTTTTCAGCCCAAAATAAACGCATTTTCTCAGACCTTAGAATCGCAGTGTAACTGCCTGGCTCAGAAGAGCACACTGAGTCAGCCCTTAACCCCAGTGTGCAGAAATTGTCAAAACGTGTTTTTCAGCAGAAGTAAACACGTTTTGGCAACTTTGGTCACCCCCATGTAAGTTATAGGGCAGGAACAGCACAGTTTTCAAAACGTGTTTTTCAGACCGAAATAAACGCTTTTTCTCAGCCCTTGGAATCGCAGTGTAACTGCCTGGCTCAGAAGAGCACACTGAGTCAGCCCTTAACCCCAGTGTGCAGAAATTGTCAAAACGAGTTTTTCAGCAGAAATAAACACGTTTTGGCAACTTTGGTCACCCCCATTTAAGTTATAGGGCAGGAACAGCACAGTTTTCAAAACGTGTTTTTCAGCCCGAAATAAACGCGTTTTCTCAGCCCTTGGAATCGCAGTGTAACTGCCTGCCTCAGAAGAGCCCACCGAATCAGCCCTTAACCCCAGTGATCAGAAATTGTCAAAACGTGTTTTTCAGCAGAAATAAACACGTTTTGGCAACTTTGGTCACCCCCATGTAACTTATAGGGCAGGAACAGCACACTTTTCAAAACGTGTTTTTCAGCCCGAAATAAACGCTTTTTCTCAGCCCTTGGAATCGCAGTGTAACTGCCTGGCTCAGAAGAGCACACTGAGTCAGCCCTTAACCCCAGTGATCAGAAATTGTCAAAACGTGTTTTTCAGCAGAAATAAACACGTTTTGGCAACTTTGGTCACCCCCATGTAAGTTATAGGGCAGGAACAGCACAGTTTTCAAAACGTGTTTTTCAGCCCGAAATAAACGCTTTTTCTCAGCCCTTGGAATCGCAGTGTAACTGCCTGGCTCAGAAGAGCCCACTGAATCAGCCCTTAACCCCAGTGATCAGAAATTGTCAAACCGTGTTTTTCAGCAGAAATAAACACGTTTTGGCAACTTTGGTCACCCCCATGTAAGTTATAGGGCAGGAACAGCACAGTTTTCAAAACGTATTTTTCAGCCCGAAATAAACGCTTTTTCTCAGCCCTTGGAATCGCAGTGTAACTGCCTGGCTCAGAAGAGCACACTGAGTCAGCCCTTAACCTCAGTGATCAGAAATTGTCAAAACGTGTTTTTCAGCAGAAATAAACACGTTTTGGCAACTTTGGTCACCCCCATTTAAGTTATAGGGCAGGAACAGCACACTTTTCAAAACGTGTTTTTCAGCCCGAAATAAACGCGTTTTCTCAGCCCTTGGAATCGCAGTGTAACTGCCTGCCTCAGAAGAGCACACTGAGTCAGCCCTTAACCCCAGTGTGCAGAAATTGTCAAAACGTGTTTTTCAGCAGAAATAAACACGTTTTGGCAACTTTGGTCACCACCATGTAACTTATAGGGCAGGAACAGCACACTTTTCAAAACGTGTTTTTCAGACCGAAATAAACGCTTTTTCTCAGCCCTTGGAATCGCAGTGTAACTGCCTGGCTCAGAAGAGCACACTGAGTCAGCCCTTAACCTCAGTGATCAGAAATTGTCAAAACGTGTTTTTCAGCAGAAATAAACATGTTTTGGCAACTTTGGTCACCCCCATTTAAGTTATAGGGCAGGAACAGCACACTTTTCAAAACGTGTTTTTCAGCCCGAAATAAACGCGTTTTCTCAGCCCTTGGAATCGCAGTGTAACTGCCTGCCTCAGAAGAGCACACTGAGTCAGCCCTTAACCCCAGTGTGCAGAAATTGTCAAAACGTGTTTTTCAGCAGAAATAAACACGTTTTGGCAACTTTGGTCACCCCCATGTAAGTTATAGGGCAGGAACAGCACACTTTTCAAAACGTGTTTTTCAGCCCGAAATAAACGCTTTTTCTCAGCCCTTGGAATCGCAGTGTAACTGCCTGGCTCAGAAGAGCACACTGAATCAGCCCTTAACCCCAGTGATCAGAAATTGTCAAAACGTGTTTTTCAGCAGAAATAAACACGTTTTGGCAACTTTGGTCACCCCCATGTAAGTTATAGGGCAGGAACAGCACAGTTTTCAAAACGTGTTTTTCAGCCCGAAATAAACGCTTTTTCTCAGCCCTTGGAATCGCAGTGTAACTGCCTGGCTCAGAAGAGCCCACTGAATCAGCCCTTAACCCCAGTGATCAGAAATTGTCAAAACGTGTTTTTCAGCAGAAATAAACACGTTTTGGCAACTTTGGTCACCCCCATGTAAGTTATAGGGCAGGAACAGCACAGTTTTCAAAACGTGTTTTTCAGCCCGAAATAAACGCTTTTTCTCAGCCCTTGGAATCGCAGTGTAACTGCCTGGCTCAGAAGAGCACACTGAGTCAGCCCTTAACCTCAGTGATCAGAAATTGTCAAAACGTGTTTTTCAGCAGAAATAAACACGTTTTGGCAACTTTGGTCACCCCCATTTAAGTTATAGGGCAGGAACAGCACACTTTTCAAAACGTGTTTTTCAGCCCGAAATAAACGCGTTTTCTCAGCCCTTGGAATCGCAGTGTAACTGCCTGCCTCAGAAGAGCACACTGAGTCAGCCCTTAACCCCAGTGTGCAGAAATTGTCAAAACGTGTTTTTCAGCAGAAATAAACACGTTTTGGCAACTTTGGTCACCACCATGTAACTTATAGGGCAGGAACAGCACACTTTTCAAAACGTGTTTTTCAGCCCGAAATAAACGCTTTTTCTCAGCCCTTGGAATCGCAGTGTAACTGCCTGGCTCAGAAGAGCACACTGAGTCAGCCCTTAACCCCAGTGATCAGAAATTGTCAAAACGTGTTTTTCAGCAGAAAGAAACACGTTTTGGCAACTTTGGTCACCCCCATGTAACTTATAGGGCAGGAACAGCACAGTTTTCAAAACGTGTTTTTCAGTCCGAAATAAACGCGTTTTCTCAGCCCTTAGAATCGCAGTGTAACTGCCTGGCTCAGAAGAGCACACTGAATCAGCCCTTAACCCCCGTGATAGAAAATTATCAAAACGTGTTTTTCAGCAGAAATAAACACGTTTTGGCAACTTTGGTCACCCCCATGTAAGTTATAGGTCAGGAACAGCACAGTTTTCAAAACGTGTTTTTCAGCCCGAATTAAACGCTTTTTCTCAACCCTTGGAATCGCAGTGTAACTGCCTGGCTCAGAAGAGTACACTGAATCAGCCCTTAACCCCAGTGATCAGAAATTGTCAAAACGTGTTTTTCAGCAGAAATAAACACGTTTTGGCAACTTTGGTCACGCCCATGTAAGTTATAGGGCAGGAACAGCACAATTTTCAAAACGTGTTTTTCAGCCCGAAATAAACGCGTTTTCTCAGCCCTTGGAATCGCAATGTAACTGCCTGGCTCAGAAGAGCACACTGAGTCAGCCCTTAACCTCAGTGATCAGAAATTGTCAAAACGTGTTTTTCAGCAGAAATAAACACGTTTTGGCAACTTTGGTCACCCCCATGTAACTTATAGGGCAGGAACAGCACACTTTTCAAAACGTGTTATTCAGCCCGAAATAAACGCGTTTTCTCAGCCCTTAGAATCGCAGTGTAACTGCCTGGCTCAGAAGAGCACACTGAGACAGCCCTTAGCCCCAGTGTGCAGAAATTGTCAAAACGTGTTTTTCAGCAGAAAGAAACACGTTTTGGCAACTTTGGTCACCACCATGTAACTTATAGGGCAGGAACAGCACAGTTTTCAAAACGTGTTTTTCAGCCCGAAATAAACGCTTTTTCTCAGCCCTTGGAATCGCAGTGTAACTGCCTGGCTCAGAAGAGCACACTGAGTCAGCCCTTAACCCCAGTGATCAGAAATTGTCAAAACGTGTTTTTCAGCAGAAATAAACACGTTTTGGCAACTTTGGTCACCCCCATGTAACTTATAGGGCAGGAACAGCACAGTTTTCAAAACGTGTTTTTCAGCCCGAAATAAACGCTTTTTCTCAACCCTTGGAATCGCAGTGTAACTGCCTGGCTCAGAAGAGCACACTGAGTCAGCCCTTAACCCCAGTGATCAGAAATTGTCAAAACGTGTTTTTCAGCAGAAATAAACACGTTTTGGCAACTTTGGTCACCCCCATGTAAGTTATAGGGCAGGAACAGCACAGTTTTCAAAACGTGTTTTTCAGCCCGAAATAAACGCTTTTTCTCAGCCCTTGGAATCGCAGTGTAACTGCCTGGCTCAGAAGAGCACACTGAGTCAGCCCTTAACCCCAGTGTGCAGAAATTGTCAAAACGTGTTTTTAAGCAGAAATAAACACGTTTTGGCAACTTTGGTCACCCCCATGTAAGTTATAGGGCTGGAACAGCACAGTTTTCAAAACGTGTTTTTCAGCCCGAAATAAACGGTTTTTCTCAGCCCTTGGAATCGCAGTGTAACTGCCTGGCTCAGAAGAGCCCACTGAATCAGCCCTTAACCCCCGTGATCAGAAATTGTCAAAACGTGTTTTTCAGCAGAAATAAACACGTTTTGGCAACTTTGGTCACCCCCATGTAAGTTATAGGGCAGGAACAGCACACTATTCAAAACGTGTTTTTCAACCCGAAATAAACGCGTTTTATCAGCCCTTAGAATCGCAGTGTAACTGCCTGGCTCAGAAGAGCACACTGAGTCAGCCCTTAACCCCAGTGATCAGAAATTGTCAAAATGTGTTTTTCAGCAGAAATAAACACGTTTTGGCAACTTTGGTCACCCCCATGTAAGTTATAGGGCAGGAACAGCACAGTTTTCAAAACGTGTTTTTCAGCCCGAAATAAACGCTTTTTCTCAGCCCTTGGAATCGCAGTGTAACTGCCTGGCTCAGAAGAGCACACTGAGTCAGCCCTTAACCCCAGTGATCAGAAATTGTCAAAACGTGTTTTTCAGCAGAAATAAACACGTTTTGGCAACTTTGGTCACCCCCATGTAAGTTATAGGGCAGGAACAGCACAGTTTTCAAAACGTGTTTTTCAGGCCGAAATAAACGCTTTTTCTCAGCCCTTGGAATCGCAGTGTAACTGCCTGGCTCAGAAGAGCCCACTGAATCAGCCCTTAACCCCCGTGATCAGAAATTGTCAAAACGTGTTTTTCAGCAGAAATAAACACGTTTTGGCAACTTTGGTCACCCCCATGTATGTTATAGGGCAGGAACAGCACAGTTTTCAAAACGTGTTTTTCAGCCCGAAATGAACGCGTTTTCTCAGCCCTTGGAATCGCAGTGTAACTGCCTGCCTCAGAAGAGCCCACTGAATCAGCCCTTAACCCCAGTGATCAGAAATTGTCAAAACGTGTTTTTCAGCAGAAATCTACACGTTTTTGCAACTTTGGTCACCCCCATGTAACTTATAGGGCAGGAACAGCACTCTATTCAAAACGTGTTTTTCAGCCCGAAATAAACGCGTTTTATCAGCCCTTAGAATCGCAGTGTAACTGCCTGGCTCAGAAGAGCACACTGAGTCAGCCCTTTACCCCAGTGATCAGAAATTGTCAAAATGTGTTTTTCAGCAGAAATAAACACGTTTTGGCAACTTTGGTCACCCCCATGTAACTTATAGGGCAGGAACAGCACACTTTTCAAAACGTGTTTTTCAGCCCGAAATAAACGCGTTTTCTCAGCCCTTAGAATCGCAGTTTAACTGCCTGGCTCAGAAGAGCACACTGAGTCAGCCCTTCACCCCAGTGATCAGAAATTGTCAAAACGTGTTTTTCAGCAGAAATAAACACGTTTTGGCAACTTTGGTCACCACCATGCATCTTATAGGGCAGGAACAGCACAGTTTTCAAAACGTGTTTTTCAGCCCGAAATAAACGCGTTTTCTCAGCCCATAGAATCGCAGTGTAACTGCCTGGCTCAGAAGAGCACACTGAGTCAGCCCTTAACCCCAGTGTGCAGAAATTGTCAAAACGTGTTTTTCAGCAGAAATAAACACGTTTTGGCAACTTTGGTCACCCCCATGTAACTTATAGGGCAGAAACAGCACACTTTTCAAAACGTGTTTTTTCAGCCCGAAATAAACGCTTTTTCTCAGCCCTTGGAATCGCAGTGTAACTGCCTGGCTCAGAAGAGCACACTGAGTCAGCCCTTAACCCCAGTGATCAGAAATTGTCAAAACGTGTTTTTCAGCAGAAATAAACACGTTTTGGCAACTTTGGTCACCACCATGTATCTTATAGGGCAGGAACAGCACAGTTTTCAAAACGTGTTTTTCAGCCCGAAATAAACGCGTTTTCTCAGCCCTTAGAATCGCAGTGTAACTGCCTGGCTCAGAAGAGCCCACTGAATCAGCCCTTAACCCCAGTGATCAGAAATTGTCAAAACGTGTTTTTCAGCAGAAATAAACACGTTTTGGCAACTTTGGTCACCCCCATGTAAGTTATAGGGCAGGAACAGCACAATTTTCAAAACGTGTTTTTCAGCCCGAAATAAACGCTTTTTCTCAGCCCTTGGAATCGCAGTGTAACTGCCTGGCTCAGAAGAGCACACTGAGTCAGCCCTTAACCCCAGTGTGCAGAAATTGTCAAAACGTGTTTTTCAGCAGAAATAAACACGTTTTGTCAACTTTGGTCACCCCCATGTAACTTATAGGGCAGGAACAGCACAGTTTTTAAAACGTGTTTTTCAGCCCGAAATAAACGCGTTTTCTCAGCCCTTGGAATCGCAGTGTAACTGCCTGGCTCAGAAGAGCACACTGAGTCAGCCCTTAACCTCAGTGATCAGAAATTGTCAAAACGTGTTTTTCAGCAGAAATAAACACGTTTTGGCAACTTTGGTCACCCCCATGTAACTTATAGGGCAGGAACAGCTCACTTTTCAAAACGTGTTTTTCAGCCCGAAATAAACGCGTTTTCTCAGCCCTTAGAATCGCAGTGTAACTGCCTGGCTCAGAAGAGCACACTGAGTCAGCCCTTAACCCCAGTGTGCAGAAATTGTCAAAACGTGTTTTTAAGCAGAAATAAACACGTTTTGGCAACTTTGGTCACCCCCATGTAACTTATAGGGCAGGAACAGCACAGTTTTCAAAACGTGTTTTTCAGCCCGAAATAAACGCGTTTTCTCAGCCCTTAGAATCGCAGTGTAACAGCCTGGCTCAGAAGAGCCCACTGAATCAGCCCTTAACCCCCGTGATAGGAAATTGTCAAAACGTGTTTTTCAGCAGAAATAAACACGTTTTGGCAACTTTGGTCACCCCCATGTAACTTATAGGGCAGGAACAGCACACTTTTCAAAACGTGTTTTTCAGCCCGAAATAAACGCGTTTTCTCTGCCCTTAGAATCGTAGTGTAACTGCCTGGCTCAGAAGAGCACACTGAGTCAGCCCTTAACCCCAGTGTGCAGAAATTGTCAAAACGTGTTTTTCAGCAGAAATAAACACGTTTTGGCAACTTTGGTCACCTTCATGTAACTTATAGGGCAGGAACAGCACAGTTTTCAAAACGTGTTTTTCAGCCCGAAATAAACGCTTTTTCTCATCCCTTGGAATCGCAGTGTAACTGCCTGGCTCAGAAGAGCACACTGAGTCAGCCCTTAACCCCAGTGTGCAGAAATTGTCAAAACGTGTTTTTAAGCAGAAATAAACACGTTTTGGCAACTTTGGTCACCCCCATGTAAGTTATAGGGCTGGAACAGCACAGTTTTCAAAACGTGTTTTTCAGCCCGAAATAAACGCTTTTTCTCAGCCCTTGGAATCGCAGTGTAACTGCCTGGCTCAGAAGAGCCCACTGAATCAGCCCTTAACCCCCGTGATCAGAAATTGTCAAAACGTGTTTTTCAGCAGAAATAAACACGTTTTGGCAACTTTGGTCACCCCCATGTAAGTTATAGGGCAGGAACAGCACAGTTTTCAAAACGTGTTTTTCAGCCCGAAATGAACGCGTTTTCTCAGCCCTTGGAATCGCAGTGTAACTGCCTGCCTCAGAAGAGCCCACTGAATCAGCCCTTAACCCCAGTGATCAGAAATTGTCAAAACGTGTTTTTCAGCAGAAATCTACACGTTTTTGCAACTTTGGTCACCCCCATGTAACTTATAGGGCAGGAACAGCACTCTATTCAAAACGTGTTTTTCAGCCTGAAATAAACGCGTTTTCTCAGCCCTTAGAATCGCAGTGTAACTGCCTGGCTCAGAAGAGCACACTGAGTCAGCCCTTTACCCCAGTGAAATGAAATTGTCAAAATGTGTTTTTCAGCAGAAATAAACACGTTTTGGCAACTTTGGTCACCCCCATGTAACTTATAGGGCAGGAACAGCACACTTTTCAAAACGTGTTTTTCAGCCCGAAATAAACGCGTTTTCTCAGCCCTTAGAATCGCAGTGTAACTGCCTGGCTCAGAAGAGCACACTGAGTCAGCCCTTCACCCCAGTGATCAGAAATTGTCAAAACGTGTTTTTCAGCAGAAATAAACACGTTTTGGCAACTTTGGTCACCCCCATGCATCTTATAGGGCAGGAACAGCACAGTTTTCAAAACGTGTTTTTCAGCCCGAAATAAACGCGTTTTCTCAGCCCTTAGAATCGCAGTGTAACTGCCTGGCTCAGAAGAGCCCACTGAGTCAGCCCTTAACCCCAGTGATCAGAAATTGTCGAAACGTGTTTTTCAGCAGAAATAAACACGTTGTGGCAACTTTGGTCACCCCCATGTAACTTATACGGCAGGAACAGCACAGTTTTCAAAACGTGTTTTTCAGCCCGAAATAAACGCGTTTTCTCAGCCCTTAGAATCGCAGTGTAACTGCCTGGCTCAGAAGAGCACACTGAGTCAGCCCTTAACCCCAGTGTGCAGAAATTGTCAAAACGTGTTTTTAAGCAGAAATAAACACGTTTTGGCAACTTTGGTCACCCCCATGTAAGTTATAGGGCAGGAACAGCACAGTTTTCAAAACGTGTTTTTCAGCCCGAAATAAACGCGTTTTCTCAGCCTTTGGAATCCCACTGTAACTGCCTGGCTCAGAAGAGCCCACTGAGTCCGCCCTTAACCCCAGTGTGCAGAAGTTGTCAAAACGTGTTTTTCAGCAGAAATAAACACGTTTTGTCAACTTTGGTCACCCCCATGTAACTTATGGGGCAGGAACAGCACCCTTTTCAAAACGTGTTTTTCAGCCCGAAATAAACGCGTTTTCTCAGCCTTTGGAATCCCAGTGTAACTGCCTGGCTCAGAAGAGCCCACTGAGTCAGCCCTTAACCCCAGTGTGCAGAAGTTGTCAAAACGTATTTTTCAGCAGAAATAAACACGTTTTGGCAACTTTGGTCACCCCCATGTAACTTATGGGGCAGGAACAGCACCCTTTTCAAAACGCGTTTTTCAGCCAGAAATAAACGCGTTTTCTCAGCCTTTGGAATCCCAGTTTAACTGCGTGGCTCAGAAGAGCCCACTGAGTCAGCCCCTTAACCCCAGTGTGCTGAAGTTGTCAAAACCTGTTTTTCAGCAGAAATAAACGTGTTTTGGCTACTAAGGTCAGAAGTGCATACTAAGCACGCTCTTTGCAGCAGTGTTGAGATTTTGTCAAAACATGCATTTCAGCTCAAACAAATGCGTTTTGGCAACGTTGCTCATTCCACTGTAATTGCTAAGGTCAGAAGTACATACTGCGTAAGCTCTTTGCTGCAGTGTTGAGATTTTTTCAAAACGTTCTTTTCAGCTCAAACAAACGTGTTTTGGCAACTTTGGTCCTCCCACTGGAACTGCTAAGGTCAGAAGTGCATACTGAGTCAAGTCTTAGCAGCAGTGTTGAGACTTTGTCAAAACGTGCTTTTCAGCTCAAACAAATGCGTTCTGGCAACTTTGGTCCTCCCACTGTAACTACTAAGGTCAGAAGTGCATACTGAGCAAGCTCTTTGCAGGAGTGTTGAGATTTTGTCAAAACGTGTATTTCAGCTCAAACAAACGCGTTTTGGTAACGTTGAGAATCCCACTGTGGCTGCTGTGGCCAGAAGTGCATACTGTCTCAAGTCTTAGCAGCAGTGTTGAGATTTTGTCAAAACGTGCTTTTCAGCTCAAATAAACTCGTTTTGGTAACTTTGAGAATCCCACTGTGACTGCTGTGGCCATTAGTGCATAATGACTCAAGTCTTAGCTGCAGTGTTGAGATTTTGTCAAAACATGCTTTTCAGCTCAAATAAATGCGTTTTGGCAACGTTGGTCATTCCAGTGTAACTGCTAAGGTCAGAAGTACATACTGAGTTAACTCTTTGCTGCAGTGTTGAGATTTTGTCAAAACGTGCTTTTCAGCTCAAACAAACGCATTTTTGTAACTTTGAGAATCCCACTGTGACTGCTGTGGCCAGATGTGCTTACTGACTCAAGTCTTAGCAGCAGTGTTGAGATTTTGTCAAAACGTGCTTTTCAGCTCAAAGAAATGCGTTTTGGCAACGTTGGTCATTCCACTGTAACTGCTAAGGTCAGAAGTGCATACTGAGTAAACTCTTTGCAGCAGTGTTGAGATTTTGTCAAAACATGCATTTCAGCTCAAACAAACGCGTTTTGGTAACTTTGAGAATCCCACATGTAACTACTAAGGTCAGAAGTGCATACTGGCTCAAGTCTTAGCAGCAGTGTTGAGATTTTGTCAACACGTGCTTTTCAGCTCAAACAAACGTGTTTTGGTAACTTTGAGAATCCCACTGTGACTGCTGTGGCCAGAATTGCTTACTGACTGAAGTCTTAGCAGCAGTGTTGAGATTTTGTCAAAACGTGCCTTTCAGCTCAAACAAATGCGTTTTGGCAACGTTGCTCATTCCGCTGTAAGTGCTAAGGTCAGAAGTACATACTGTGTAAGCTCTTTGCTGCAGTGTTGAGATTTTTTCAAAACGTGCTTTTCAGCTCAAACAAACGTGTTTTGGCAACTTTGGTCCTCCCACTGTAACTGCTAAGGTCAGAAGTGCATACTGAGTCAAGTCTTAGCAGCAGTGTTGAGACTTTGTCAAAACGTGCTTTTCAGCTCAAACAAATGCGTTTTGGCAACGTTGCTCATTCCACTGTAACTGCTAAGGTCAGAAGTACATACTGAGTTAACTCTTTGCTGCAGTGTTGAGATTTTGTCAAAACGTGCTTTTCAGCTCAAACAAACGCATTTTTGTAACTTTGAGAATCCCACTGTGACTGCTGTGGCCAGATGTGCTTACTGACTCAAGTCTTAGCAGCAGTGTTGAGATTTTGTCAAAACGTGCTTTTCAGCTCAAAGAAATGCGTTTTGGCAACGTTGGTCATTCCACTGTAACTGCTAAGGTCAGAAGTGCATACTGAGTAAACTCTTTGCAGCAGTGTTGAGATTTTGTGAAAACGTGCTTTTCAGCTCAAACAAACGCGTTTTGGTAACTTTGAGAATCCCACTGTGACTGCTGTGGCCAGAAGTGCATACTGGCTCAAGTCTTAGCAGCAGTGTTGAGATTTTGTCAAAACATGCTTTTCAGCTCAAACGTTTCAAACTCGTTTTGGCAATTTGGGATTCCCACCGTAACTGCTATGGCCAGAAGTGCATACTAAGTAAGCTCTTTGCAGCAGCAGCAGTGTTGAGATTTTGTCAAAACGTGCTTTTCAGCTTAAACAAACGCGTTTTGGCAACCTTTGGTATACCACTTTAACCACATTACATACGTAATGCTTTGTATGTTGTATGTATGTGTCTTATGATGTAAAGAACAGGTAAAGGTATGTTTATTCCATGCTAAAAGGAAAAGAAAAGAGACAATGTTTCAGATGTGGCGCCTTCTTCAGTTGTCCATTTGTATTGTATGTTATTTGTATATACTTTGGCAACACTGTAATTCGTCTGTCATGCCAGTAAAGCTGTTTGAATTGAATTGAGATAAATACAATAAGAGAGGAGAGAGGGACAGTACAAAGCTGAATTGTGGGTATTTGCTGCCCTCTGATGGTGACAAGAGGCCACTTCCACCCCTGGTCCCTGCTGCTAAATTATTATTTAGAGTGATGAAGCCAGTTCAGAGATGGGGATTATTAGGAGCCCATAATTGGTAAAGGCCAATGGGAATTTTGGCCAGGACACCAGGGGTAACACCCCTACTCTTTTCGAGAAATGCCCTGGGTTTTAATTCTCATCCAAAGGATGGTGCCTTTTTACAGTATAGTGTCCCCATCACTATATTGGGGGTATAGGACCCACACAGACTGCAGGATGAGCACCCCCTACTGGCCCCACTAACACCTCATAATTTTCTCCCTCTTTCTTTCTGCAGACTCCTGTTCTTCCTGTTCCTCTGTCACTCCTCCATTTCCCAAGCTTCCTCTCCCTCTGTCTCTGCAGTGCCCCCTGTGGCTCGTACCAAAATTTCCACCAGCAGCTGCTTGAAGACGTGGAAGGTGTCTTCTCCCTATGGCCTCTGGGCACTCTCCAGGGCATGGTTTGAGAGGGGCAGAGAAGGCGCTGAGCAGAGGCTCCTTGTTCCAGTTGAGAGAGCCAGCCTGCCAAACTGGCACGCCTGGAGACAGGCAAGTAGCAAGCAACCAGCAGGTACCTGTACGTGAGCAGCAGACACTCACCCTGCGTGACAGTACCCTCACACCCCCTGCACTGAATCAGTACCGTCACACCCACTGAATGAGTCAGTACCATTACACCCCCTCCCCTGAGTCAGTACTGTAAAACCCATTGCCATAAGTCAATACTATTACACCCCCTGCTCTGAGTCAGTACCGTCACACACACTGCCCTTAGTTGATTGAGAGGCGATTGGCACAGGAGAGAGGATGCAGGGAGGAGCAATTGGGACAGGAGAGTGTGAGGGGTGATCGGCACAGGAGGGAAAGGGCAGAGAGGGGTGATTGGCACAGGGGCACAGCGGGCATGAGAGACTGGCAGTAACAGAACAAGAGTGAGGCACATTGGAGCAGGTTTTGTCCCAACTCACCTTCTCAATCTCGTTCTCCTGGACATCCAACACCAACTCATCTGTCTCCAGACAGACTCTCACTCTCCCCTCAGGCAGCTCTGGGGTCCCTACGTCTGGCTTCAGCTGTGTCGCTGCACAAATATAGGGTCAACACAATCCTGCGCCAACGCACAGTGCCCTAAGCCCTCACTCCACTGAACAACAGCAGGATTCTCACTTGTGCCACCAGACTCACCTGGAGTGAAGCCAGCCCTGTGTACATACCACACCTGGTTGGTCTCATACCACACATCCCACTGCGGAGAGACAGAGTGAGGGTGAGTGTGGCGCAGCTGTGCCAGTCGGCTGGCTGTGTGTGTCTCCTTCTCTCACCTGCTCCGTGGTGCTGCTCTCGGCTGTCTGCCCCCCAGGATCCTGTCTCTCGGTCTGTGCTCCATTTCTCCACTTCCTCTCCTTCCTTTTCCTTCCTGCTCCTCTGATTGGCTGTTCTGGGGATGGGCAGACCAAGGCTCTGCCCCTTTCCCAGATTTGGTGTCATCATCCTTCTGTCTGATTTCTTGGTGCCTGTGGCAGCCTGTTGCTGTCCATCGCTGTCATGGTGGACTCTGTTGACCAGCAGGGATGTCCAATTGCTCCTCTCTGTCTCTAGAGGTGGCAGGAAGGGAAGGACTAGGTTTGCTGAGCTTGCTGGGCTGCATCAATCCAGAACAGATCCAGTATTATTGGCTCAAGTAGAATATGTGTGTGACCATGCATAGATGGTTTGGGGTTTTTAATTTACTTTATATGCCAGCAGCTATATCACCCTGCTACTCACAAATGGCAACCCACTGAAGCTCAGCATGTGGAGCCTGGCCAGTACCTGGATGGGAGACCTCCTGGTAAAGCTAAGGTTGCAGCTGGAAGAAGTATTTGCTGTTTGCATTGGTAAATTCCCATTGCCACTCGACAGGCATATAAGAGACCTACAAAAAGCATGGGTCCTTTCCCTCCTTTGGGCCCTGTAGGAGGAAGTTGGGAGCTAGGGCTGAATATAGTTTCCTCACTCATAAACCTGTTAAGACAACTTGCAAACCAATACAAAATAAAGTGGGGTACATTGCTACCTTTCCTCTATACCTGCCTATGGTTATTTGTCTAACAGTATGCGTAAGGTGTAAATGCACCGGGTGTACGGTGATCTGGTAAGAAGCCAATCAGACGTTTACTCATGATACCGTAAAATACCTTCCCCAGATTACTATTCACACCGATGCCCCGGTAGTTGTTAGGATCGAGTTTATCTCCACTCTTATAGATGGGCATGATCAGTCCTTGATTCCAGGCCTCAGGAAAACACCCAGCTTTCATGATGAGGTTGAATAGTTTGAGCAGGGATTGTTACAACTCCGAGCTGCTGTGTCTCATTGTTGATCCCATCTTGGTCACAGGTTTTGCGTGGTCTAAGGGCTTGGATTATGTCCAGTAGCTTCTGCTCAGTGATTGGGAGTCTAAGGGGTTGTCTTTAATAGCCAATTCCAAAATTTTGAGTTTTTCATAAATTATGTTTTGGTCTGATTTATTTATATTTGGGAGCATTTAGTACAGATTTTCAAAATATGTTTGCTAGATTGTTCTATTTTGGATGGCCAGTTCTTCTAGTTTTGATTTATTTAGGGCAGGGGATGTAACGGTACTGACTCAGGGCATTTACTTAGCATTCCACTTCCACTTCTCCCAGAAGCAGTTTTGATTTAATGATGTTGTTTATTTATGTTTCTTTTCTTTTTGAGCATGTGTTTGCAATGTTTTACCATTTCACAGTAGCTGAGGCACAGATGTGTGGCTGTCTGTGTTTTTGATTTGAGAGGTTCTGTAGTTTTTTTCTGATGTTTTTGTACTCTTTTGCATTTTTTTTGTAGTTTTTTTTAATTTTGATCTTTTTAGCTTTGATTTTGATGTTCTTTGTAAAAGGTGATTTCATTTTTTTTTGTGGCCAAGTTTATGCCTATTTTGTTGGTCTGATACTATTGCACACTGATGTATCCTATAGTGTCTGAATTCGCCCAGTGTAGTTTGTTTTCTCCGGGCTGTCTGTGTCCCATTTGTATGCCTGGTTAAGGTTACACAGCTCAGTCACACTTCCACACCCTCACACTCACACACTCACACTGTCCACAATGAGCTCACACCAGCAGCTATATCACCCTACAACTCACAACCAGCAGCCCAGCAGGTGTGAGCCTGGTCAGTACCTGGAGGGGAGACTTCTGGGAAAGCTAAGTTTGCTGCTGGAAGAGGTGTTAGTGGGGCCAATAGGGGTTGCTCGTCCTGCAGTCTGTGTGGGTCCTATATCCTCAATATAGTGATGGGGACACTGTACTGTAAAAAGGCGCCATCCTTTGGATGAGAATTAAAACCCAGGGCATTTCTCGAAAAGAGTAGGGGTGTTACCCCCGGTGTCCTGGCCAAAATTCCCATTGGCCTTTACCAATTATGGGCTCCTAATAATCCCCATCTCTGAACTGGCTTCATCACTCTGCTCTCCTCCCCACTGAGAGCTGGTGTGTGGGGAGTGTACTGGTGCACTGTGGCTGCCACTGTATCATCCAGGTGGGGCTACACACTGGTGGTGGTGGAGGGGATCCCCAATATCTGTAAAGTGCTTTGAGTGAAGTGTCCAGAAAAGCACTATATAAGTGTGAGGAATTATTATTATTATTACATTCATAAACTCTCTCACACACACACACTCTCTGTCCACTCTGTTCTCAAATTCACACACTCGCACAGCACTGTTCACACTGAGCTCACACGCTCATAAACTCTCAAAAAATACACATACATAATCACACACTCTTACACAATCTCATGAGGACTCACACAACTGAGTTGCTGACTCATACTCACTCTCACATAGTCTGTCTACATTGAGCTCACACACTAAAAACTCTCAAACTCTCACACACTATCTACAATGAGCTCACACATTTACTCACACCCTCAGCACTGTGGCTGTCTGAGGAGTTGCAAGGGTCAGCCAGGGGTGAGGGGTCTTGCCAAGCGACAGTGTTGAGAACCAGGGGGGCTGGGGGGGCTGGAATGAGGGCGTGACAGGAAGAAAGACAGGTACAGATACAGAGTGAGGAGTGTGCTTCTCTAACCAGCTGACACTAACAGGTCCCAAACCTGAGGGCCTCTTCCTCAGTGTCTGCATCACAAAGCTCTGAAATGACCAATCTACTACTAATGGATTCTCAGCAGTCCCTCAACTGGGCTGATGGGGGCGCTGCAGGAAGAGCTCCAGCATGAGCAGTGGATTCCAGGCCTGGCTGTGACACAGGTGCCCAGGAATCTGAGAGGTGTCCCTGCATAATGAGCACTGATGAAGAATGAGAATGATGATGAACACTGAAAACACAGACACAGAACACCAGCGATCTGAACTGCGGAGAGAAACAACATCATACCGCTGTGAACCACAGGTGTACTAAGCCACCACTTCTCCTGTATAGAACCAAAAATTCCACCAATCTGTATCACAGTACAGCACAGTATTCTAGTACAGCACAGTGTAGTACAGTAACGCAGAGATCACTGCACAGCTTCACAGGACTGTACTGCAGTATTCTAGTACAGCACAGTGTAGTACAGTAACGCAGAGATCACTGCACAGCTTCACAGGACTGTAGTGCAGTATTCTAGTACAGCACAGTGTAGTACAGTAACGCAGAGATCACTGCACAGCTTCACAGGACTGTAGTGCAGTACTCTAGTAAAGCACAGTGTAGTACAGTCACACAGATATCACAGCACTTCCTCACAGGACTGTAGTGCAGTATTCAAGTACAGCACAGTCACACAGAGAACACTGCACAGCCTCACAGTACTGTAGTGCAGAATTGTAGTACAGCATTATTATTATATGGGGTATTATTATACAGTAGTTCTGTACATTTTAATGTACATTATTACACACTGGACATCACTGTGCTGCCTTAGTGCCCTGAAAACTTTCAGCAGCCACTGCTAGATTCACAATCACTGTTATGACTCACAGTTTGACAAGTTCCATATTGCACTATGTATTTAGTATTATTGAATTATTCTTATTCATAATTACCAGTTCTACCTGGATTGTGTTTAATAACATGAGAACACTATCTATGCTACCTTTACAATGACTTCTACTGCTTGTTTCTCAGCTCCACAGCTGGGTCTTGGCCCTGTACAATACAGCTGCAGAGCTTGCTTCCCCTACTGCAGGAATAACAGGACTGCCCTGTTACAGACTGGCTACTCATCCCAAATTCTCAAATATCAAGAAAACTGATCTGACACAGCTGATGTTTTGGAGTGTAACAATTAATTAGTCAATAAATCAATATATTAAACCTAGGTTTCCTTCAAAGCAGGAATTGGTAAACGAAAATAAAATGATGACTGGAGAAACACTTCACAAGAGTAAAAATAACCAGACAGAAGGCCACAGAGATAAGGAGAGGCAGAGAGGGAGAGAGGGGACTGAACTGCACACCAGTAAGCAGAGAGAGGGGGGAAGACTGAGAGACAGGTATGTGATTTCTATCTGCTTGGGCAACATTGTAATTCAGCAGTCAAGCCAATAAAGCTCTTTGTATCTGAATCCCAATCTGAACTTGGCACAGGTAGGAGGGCACAGGAAGAGAGCGCTGGATGGTAGAGGCAGAGGAGTGGGGAGATCGGGGGGAGAGGGGTCGCAGTGCTCTGCTTTGGAGTGTGATGCTCTCTCCTCTCAGCAGCAGGGCTGCACATCAAACACTTAAGGACTCTGAAGTCTGATTCACCCTTAACATGCAGCATGAGGCACCAGTCACTTAAGGAAGAGCGTGGCTCAGCAGCCCGAGCTCTGCAGGAGAGGGGCCCTGTCTGGATCAGCCGGGTGCAGGCCTTGATCAAGGATAAGGTTCTCAATGGGTAAAGAGTGTGGTGTCTGACCTGGAGTGAGGCAGACAGACAGCAGGTCGAGAAAACTGGACCAAGATGGCAGACAGTGTCAGCAAGGCTGCAAAGGGTAAAGACTCAGCTTGAGACTGTGCAGAGACACCTGGCTATACATACCCTCTACACACAGGCACCAGCCCTCCAATCAGAAAGCGCCAAAGGAACTCCTCACGTTCCAACCCTAGCAACAGTCTCCAGGCCAGGCTGTCAGCTGCCAGCTGCCAGCTGCCAGCTGCCAGCGCTGAGACTGACAGGCTCAGCTGGGAGAGGGGCAGGACTTCCAGAGGAAGCGAACAGATAAACGAGTGAGAGGGAGAAAGACAGACCCTGATGAGGCAGCACAGACTCATTGACCACAGCCTGGAGAAGGAAACTGGACACAGACTGACCAGACTGTCCAGAGAGGAAGACAGAGATGCACTGTGACAAGTATTCTGGGATTAGACATTCTTTCCTAAATTAACAAACCTAATCCTAGAATTCCCACAACTGCCAAAATCAGACCAGCTCTACTGTAAATCCTACTGGAGGAGGAAACTGTGGCCTAGAATGTGATCTCAATAATAATACAGTGATGTATGTAAATGTCAAATAATATGCTTCTACTGTAAAGTTGTTAATTGTGTCTGCTGTGGCACATAAATTCATTGGTTATCCCATTAAAGCTCTTTGAATTTGAGACAGAGCAGGGAGTGACCAACCAACAGTCTCACTTCCGCACCTTTCTGAACTGCTAGATGACAGCTAGGGGAGCCACTGAACCCCCAGAGCCTCAGACACAGTTGTTTCCTAATTATTAAATAAAAAAGTCGCAACCCCCAAGTTTATTTAAGTCATTTAATCTGGAGGGCTGTCATTCTACTCACTGCGTAATTAACTCATTAAATATGCTGGGGGATGATACTGGTGTTTGGAACAGAATGTTTCCTTGAATACTGTCAATTACTGTCAGGCTGTTCAGTGAATGTTCTGAATTATCTTACAGCTTCCTCTACTGCTCTGATCCTATACATTTGAAATCACTTTGGAAAAAAGAGCATGACGACTCAGATCTGCGACCATTACTCAGACTGGCAAGATTCAGGATCCAACATCCTTCAAATGAGAGGGCAGCTCTGGCCTACACAGACTGCACCTCCTCTAGTGACGCACAAACACGCAGAACCGTGGAGGCAGTTTGACCTCTAAGTGTGTGAAATAAAACATGATCCTGGGTGCCTCCAGAAGCAGGCCCATCTCGCTCAGTGGGAGCTGGGATTACTGGTTTCTCCTCCTGCTCATGCCGAGAGCTGCCAGAAAACACAACCAGTCGGACAGACCTGCCCACAGACATAGATGCACAGAGACGGGCAATACCAGGCACAACCAGAGACAGGCACAGACACAGGTACTCAGAGACACACTGACAGACGTGCAGAGACAGATAGACAGGCAGGTTTTGACACGAAAGGTGGTTTATTGGAACTGGTTTTGTGTGTACGAGCAGTTCGACCAACATATACAAGCTTCCCTAGCTGTTCCAGAACTTTAAAACAAAAATAAAACCTATTAAAATAAAAATAAAAATCATTTATTATATATTAACCCCAACAACAGTAGTAATTGCTTGCTTGTGGCACATCACAAAAATCTTGGACAAGTGTAACCTGGAGAATCACAGTGTCTGAAGGAGCAGTGGCTGTGGTGTACAGCACTCCCTACAGACAATAAATATGAGGAAAGAACCGCAGCTCCACGGCTCTTGTTTCTACAGGTCCATACTGTACATCGCTGTGGGAGCGGCCGAGAGACCAGACCTCTGCTGCCTCTCCATCTCACCACACCACACCATCAGCATCTGGAAATGTTCTGCTTCTTTTCTCAAATACTTCTTTTTTTACATGTGATATTTATTATTTTTAATACAATACACAGATGAAAGAAATCTGGCAATCCTGCATTTTTACATGATCTCTATGAATAAAAATAAATTCATCAGCAACAGTAATAAAATTCCATAACAGTATCAGAGGCGACACCGGGAGAGCTTGTCTTCGAGGAGGAAAGGCAGCAAAACTGTGCTGTGTGATTAACTTGTCATGACTGTGATCCTGCACCCCAGTGCAACGCCCTCAGACCAGGCAACAGGTTCTGCACCCTGACTGCGCTGGGCGCCCTGCTGCTGTCTCTGCAGGAATCAGAAACGGCCATCCGCACAGACCTTGTGCTAACAATACAGAACTGACTGGGAACCCACCAGGACGATAAATTCAGGAGATACAAAGCGAGAAGCCCATCAGGCAGCTGTGCCTGCGAGAGCTCTGGAAATCTCTCACAGAGACGATCTGGTCAGTGCCATCCTGCGGACATTCTACAGAAAGGTTTATTACAGCCAAACTCTGCGGACAGTTTTATTTAACGTGCGGATCGGCCACACCCCTCTGCCTCTCTCAAAGACAAGCGTAGGCCCCCCAGCCCTCAACCCTGCTGCAGATAACGGAGAAAGCCCCCCCCCACTCCTCCTCGTGCTGCTCGATCATTCATCAACAACACAACAAACATGGAGAAAAAAAATTACCAAAAAATGTATCATATATATTATATCTAACTGCATGTATGTCACATTCAGAGTCTATAAAAACTACAATGCCTTATGGAAATCAAACCTCCTCCTCCCCGATACCCCAGTCTGACAGCGCCTCCTGCTGGATGGGGGGAAACCCACAGCACCCCTTTGTGGGACAGCCTGTGTCAAGCCCCTTAGGCACAGGGGCTGGAGCCCAGTGAGGCAGGTCTAAAACTAACCCACTGGGAGCACAGGGACCCCCAAAATCATCTTCATCATCACTAATCACACAACTGGGGGGCTCCATCTCCCCAGTCGCTAGCCCCGCACTGCTCCTCGTGCACGCAGACAAGACATACAGCAAATTTGCACAACTCTGGTCATTATAATCCATAAAAGGATAGTATTTTAAGGAAAAAAATCAGTCTTCAGCAAACTGGTTGATCTGGTGCTGGGTGAGTGGCCTGTCTGCCTGTGAGGGAGCCGAGGGGAGATAGAATCCAACACATAGGGCTCACACTACTCTCTAGTGGCCCTGAGAGGAGCAGCAGGGCAGTCTTTACAGTGGAAGCCCCATTCACGAGCGCAGAAACACACACCTTTAATCAGTGCAGTGTTTCCATTCCTAGCCAAGGCTTACTGCTCAGAAACAAACTGATAAAATGTTATGCAGGTTGGTGCTAGACTGAGTAATTCCTATAGTTGATCCAGGTCCCAGAACTTGAGCCTTTTCAACTCAGTGTACATGAAAGGAAGAGCTTGAAAATCAAGAGGCATGTTCTGACACAGGCAGCTGTGGGCTCTCACGGGCTCTCCTGCCACACAAGCAGCCCAGGCAGACTGCCCTCCCCGCCACCGGCCCAGCCTGGAGCCCATCAAAATCACCAGACACCTCCTGACTGCTGCTAGGACAAACAGACAGACACACAGTGACCGATATATACAGATACAGAAGAGATATGTATGTACAGCTCCCCAGCCCTGTCACTCTCCCTCCCCCAGGGGACGCTGGTCGTCTCTCATCACACAAACACAAAGCAGAAGATAAAGAACAATGTCAATCCAGGGGTGCCGTGCACGATGTCGCTGTTCTGCACCTCTGTCCACAGCCAGCAGCCGATCCACACCCACACCCCGGGGCGCCTGGGCTACAGGGCGACCCAGACACACCTGCTCAAGTAAAACGTATTGGCACTTTTGCACATTAACGATGACGGGGCAGGTGGGGTGCAGGAGCGATGTCTTGTCTTCCAGAATTTTGGGGGAAAGTGGCGCCACCCCAACCCCAGAAGCAACCATTCTCCTCCTTCTACCTCTGCTCCCATCTTCGCTCCATTCCTCCTAGAGTCTCATCTTTGCACTTACAGAAAACAAAAGTTATCTCCAAAAATAACTAATTCTCTCTATAACAGTACGACCCCGGACCAAAGAAAATTAATCCATCTTTGGTCCCCTGCCCATCCTCACCCACCCCCAAGCCCAGCTCATGTGTGGCACAATTCAGTCAGTCCCTGCGTTGGCATTCCTGATCCACAGAAAACTGAGCATTGACAACAATTCCCCCTGCCCTCCATGGTACTGTCCACCTCCACCTCCGCTGGGTTTAAGCAGTGGTGCGGTCCACCTCCACCTCCGCAAGGTTTAAGCAGTGGTGCGGTCCACCTCCACCTCCGCTGGGTTTAAGCAGTGGTGCGGTCCACCTCCACCTCCGCTGGGTTTAAGCAGTGGTGCAATTCTCCTCCCCCTTTTCTCAGTTTAAGCAGTGGTACTGTCCATCTCCCCCTCCACCCAGTTGAAGCAGTGGTGCGGTCCACCTTCCCCTCCATTCAGTTGAAGCAATGGTGCGGACCACCTTCCTCTGGTCTCTCTCTTCCAGTGCAGAGGCAGACTGTAAGTCATGAAATCTGGGAAACAGCTGCAGCTCCAGCCCAGGAAAGTGGGGGTAACCTGGCAAGGCCAGGTGTGACAGGGGTAGGGTAGCTTGGGGAATAAGCATACAATCCTAGCCTACTCCTCAGGGCATCTGCAGTATGTTTGAGAGATCAGGACTGAGGGCGCACAGCTACCTCCAACCCCCAGAAAATCATCTCCACTATTTGTTTCATTGTCCTCCTGCTGACAACAGCAGCAGGCTCACATTATTTAAAAAAAGGGATCATAGGCCAGAGATGGGCTTAGTGTTGAAGCCTCTCTGGCATTGTGCTTGTATCTGCAGTCCTGATACCCCAGCGGTGTGGCCACACACCGAGCGATGACACCAGCTAAAGACCACGCACGAACATTATGCACCAGAGACACTGCAGCTGTAAGGGGGAAGGGCAGTGTGCAAACTGCTTACTATCAGATCAGTTTCTTTATTAAAAATCAGAATTCTTAAAATAAAAAATAAATAGATAAAAAGACAGTCCAGCTCTAGTTCTGTCTGAGCTCAATGTGCTATCTCAGGCCATGTCTTTGAGGAAGCAGTCTAGAAGAGAGGTTTGACCAACAGAGATCATTAATAAGATGAATGGGTGGGGTGGAAAGGTGAAGGGTGAGGGAAGGGAATGAGGGGATTATTTCATACAGAAGTAACCAAGGTAGTAGTAGAAATTCGTGGCCCATCTCCCCCACAAAGACTCAACAGTAAATACACAGCACAGTTACAGTCCCACTGCAATCCACCAGGGGGGGCCAAAGACTGCAGTCCTATTGCAATCCACCAGAGGGAGCCAAAATTAAAACTGCAGTCCCATTGCTATCCACCAGGGGGAGCAAATGACAGTTTGCACTGCTGCTGGTACTCCAAAAATATGTTAAGAGTACTGAATATTTACACTTGAGTGCTGGGGTGAGGGTGTGCTCCTGTGAGGAGAGAGGATGGAGGGATGGGAAGGAGGCTCTACAGCCCGTTGCTGTTGCGATGAGTGAGTTGTGGTTTGGAGAGCTCCACCACCGCTGTGCGGGTCTTGCCAATGACCTTAGGTGCCCGGCGGAGCAGCTTCTGGGCCTCAGTGAAAGCCTCCGTCAGCTCCTTCTTCCACTGCACAAACTCTGGGTCACTCTGAGGAAAACAGAGAGAGATTGAGGTGCAATTAACACCCGAGAGACACAGGCAGCGGGAGGAAAGGAGAGAGGAGAGAGGAGGAGTAACAGGCAGCGAGAGGAGAGAGGAGAGCAGGCCTAACAGGTAGTGAGAGGAGAGGAGTAACAGGCAGCAAGAAGAGAGAAGAGCAGTAACAGGGAGCGAGAGGAGAGGAGGAGTAACAGGCTGCAAGAGGAAAAAGGAGAGCAGGCCTAACAGGCAGCGAGAGGAGAGAGGAGCAGTAACAGAGCAAGAGGAGAGAGGAGAGCAGACCTAACAGGCAGTGAGATTGGAGAGGAGCAGTAACAGGGAGTGAGAGGAGAGAGTAGAGCAGGCTTAACAGGCAGCGAGAGGAGAGAGGAGCAGTAACGGAGTGAGAGGAGAGAGGAGAGCAGGCCTAACAGGCAGCGAGAGGAGAGAGGAGCAGTAACAGGGAGCGAGAGGAGAGAGGAGAGCAGGGCTAACAGGCAGCGAGAGGAGAGGAGGACTAACAGGCAGAGAGAGGAGAAAGGAGGAAGGGGGACAGGCACACAAAGACAGCTGATGTGCAGTGACAGGATGGCTGAGGGGTGCTGACCTCACACTGCAAGACGAACTGTTTGCCCCCCTTGATGCGCAGTAGGATACATTTCTTCTCCTTAACCTGCGTCTCCTCCACTGACACTATCTGCTCCATGGTCAGCAGGTTCTGCTGCAGATTCACAAACAGGGGACTGTTATACCACTGAGAGAGAGGGAGAGAGGGAGAGGGAGAGGGAGAGTGAGATGGATGGAGAGAGGGAGGGGGTGAGGCAGTGAGATGGGAGCATGGAGGGGAGGATGGAAGGGGTGGAGGGGGCCCGAGCTGTTACTCTCAGGTGAGGCACTCTGGGGGCAGTTACTGAAGAGCAATACAGAAAACACTGTCAAACACAGAGATCCAAAACGCATACCAATGCACAGACAACAGCTATAATAATGGAAGTGAACCCCAGGGGCTTGGCACTAGCAGTGGGAGGCACTCCAGGACCTGGCTCTGAATGGACACACACAAACTGGGCCTGCGAGGAGGATCGTCACAGGGGACGCTGCCAAGTGAACAGCGACTTACAAACTGACAAAACAACGAGATTATTAGTTACTACGGAACACTGGGCAGAGGTCTGAGCCACACTTAGAGATTCAGTTAGTAGCACAAGCCTGATTAATGCTCCACCAGGTTAGTGCTTCATTGCCAAGAGTGACTCCCTGACACTCTGCTGTCCTGACCAGCTGCGGGGGTTGTACTCACTGGAAAAGGAACTGGAATCAGGAGAAATGGGAGGGAGAACTGGAATAAAACTGGGAGCTCGCTTGAACAGACTGAATCTGGAACAGAGACACAACACTGTTTCTCAGGAGCTCCAGGGAAAGAGGATTTATGGCGACAGACAGCTGAGGGCACAGCCATGCCCGGAGTACGCCACCCCTCTGCGTGATCATTAAAATCTGTGTCTGCTGTTGAACCTGAAGGGGTTCCCAGCGCAGCACTGCAGACAGACCAGCTGATGCTAGGAACACTGGTCGACAGGAAGGGAGGGAGCCTGGTGAGGGTCTGTGGCAGGTCAGTGGCACACAGGGATTGGTAGGGGCATCTGGCTCTCCAGCTGTGCCTCTGCCCGAGGCGTCTCCATCAGGCTGTATGCACGTGTGTGTTTCTGCACAGCAGGGCAGCGACAGCTTCTACACCTCTGTATTCAGGGGGTGCACAACGAGGGGTTAGTAGAAGCCTTGCGGTTTCAGTGCAGTTTTCAGTGGCCTACAAAAACAGTTCTCATTAGAGGCCAGCTGGCCACTGTGAGCTGTCCTGGGCCAGAGCAGTTAGAGCACTGCTGGAGACACAGAGGGTGAGAGGACCACCTGTCCGCGTAGAGATGTGTGTGTGTTCAAACGGTGCAGGCTAGTTTGCCTGTGAAAGTGCATCGACTCCAAACGCTGCACAGCGGCTGAACAGGGGGCTTCACTAGCAAATGGATGGAGAGCACAACAGAGGCCCCCAGACATGCCCTGGTAGGACACACACACACCGCCGTTGGAGAGAGGGGCTGGGGGGCTACTAGGCACACTGAGCTCTTACCAGTCTACGCTTTTTATAGATAATCCAGGTTTCCTAGACAGAGAAACAACAGACAGGACAGCTGCATTCATTGGACCAGATACACGCAAGCAAACGCGTGCACCTGTCACGGAAAGCAGATTCCCAATGCACAGCAGTTCAGTCCACTCCAGGTTTTACGGTGAGCACAGAGCTCGAGTACCAGGGGCTCATGATGCTGTAAGGCACAAGGTACCGCTCAGGTACACAAGGTGGACTCACAAGAAGCTATCAATCACAAAATCTCCAACAACAAGAGCCCTGCAAACTCCAGTCAAACCTCAAGTGGACCAGACTGTTACACCACAGTAACATGCACACTCAAACCCACTCTCACTCTCCTGCTGTCTGCGTGTCGGCATCAGACAATGAATCCAGGCAAATGTCACTGTGATCCCATTGGGACTGTGTTCCTCTCAGATCAACACGCATACTCACATTCTACGACACCGCAAAACAATGACCATGAGAGCAGTAATAATCACACCAATACAGTGAAATAAGAGTCCGCCCTGCAGGTCACAGCTCTGCCCCCAACTTCTGAAAATGGGGAGAAAGGCATTACAGAATGATCCACGTTTCCATGGCTCTGTTCCGAATACTAACCCTGTCCGACTGGAAAAAAAACATCAGATCAGTTCAGTTATGAAGAGAATAAGTCAACAGAGAATATACCAATCTCTCTGCTAAATTTTCTGTCCACCTGTCTGTCCACCTGCCCGCATGTCTGTCTGCCTGTCTGTCCACCTGCATGTCCGCCTGTCCACCTGTCTCCCTGCCCACCTGTCTATCCGCTCAGCTGTCTGTCTCCCTGTCCTTCCACATTTCTGAAGCCAGAGCACGAGACGGAGAGCCACAGAGCCGCAGGTGAGAAACAGTGTGCAGACCGAGCTGTGAGAGGGGAGAGCTTACCCGGGACTCCCCTTCACCCCTCCACTCCACACGGTTGGGAAACAGGTAGAAGTAGCGCCGCTGCCACTGCGTCAGGAAGGGGTTTCCCAGCTTCAGCATGTAGCCATGCATGATGCAGTCCTTCCCCAGGGCATAGTCTGCACACACAGAGAGACACAGGGTTAACAGAGGGCAGAGTCTGCACACACACACAGACACAGGGTTAACACAGGGCATAGTGTGCACACACACACACAGACACGGGGTTAACAGGCATAGTCTGTACACAAAGAGAGACACAGGGTTAACAGAGGGCGTAGTCTGCACACACAGAGAGACACAGGGTTAACAGAGGGCATAGTCTGCACACACACAGAGAGACACAGGATTAACAGAGAGCGTAGTCTGCACACACACAGAGAGACACAGGGTTAACACAGGGTGTAGTCTGTGTACACACAGACAAAGGGCTATCAGGGCGTAGTCTGTGTACACACAGACAAAGGGCGTACTGTGCACACACACAGACACAGGGTTTTTAGGGCGTAGTCTGTGCACACAGACACAGGGCTCACACAGGGCATAGTCTGCACACACAGACACGGGGCTCACACAGGGCATAGTCTGCACACACAGACATGAGGCTCACACAGGGCATAGTCTGGACACACAGACACAGGGCGTAGTGTGCACACACAGGCACAGGGTTAACAGTGCATAGTCTGCACACACACACAGACACAGGGTTAATACAGGGTGTAGTCTGTGCACACAGAGAGACACAGGGTTAACACAGGGCATCGTCTGTGCACACAGAGAGACACAGGGTTAACACAGGGCGTAGTCTGCGCATACAGAGAGACACAGGGTTAACACAGGGCGTAGTCTGTGCTGAGAGACACAGGGTTAACACAGGGCGTGGTCTGCACACAGAGAGACACAGGGTTAACACAGGGCGCAGTCTGCACACACACAGAGACACAGGATTAACACAGCGGTACTTTGCACTCTGAGGTTAACACAGAGTGTGACAGACTGCACACATAGTGTGACAGACAGTAGTTGGTTGGCTCAGTATAAAACTGCATGGAGCAGCCCTCACCCAAAGCACTCTGCACATGTAGCTCTTCATAGGAATGCAGAACTTGCATAATTCAGGGAGCAGACAGATAGGACAAAGGTACACAAAGACTAATATCTTCTTGATGTGGAACAGCCTATAACAAGGTGCAATCTAACCCCCTGGCCTGGAGGGGGCGTCATGCTAGGCACTTACCCTCCTCATGGCCCAGCTGCTTGTTCTTGGCTCTCTTGCGCGCCTCAATCTTGTCAGTGTCAGCGTTGACAGCTTCATATACGGTCTCAGCCACTTCCTGCTGCCAGCGCTCGGAGATCACTAGTGGAAAATTCTTGTACAGCTCCTGATCACTGTCCAGCAGCTGGAGAGAGAGAAGCAGAACAGTCCAGAGAGACCCATAATTAATAATAATAACAACTCATTACACTTATATAGCACTTTTCTGGACACTGCACTCCAAGCTCTTTACAGGTAATGGGGATCCCCTTCACCACCACCAGTGTGCAGCCCCCACCTGGATGATGCGCCAGATCACTCCCAGCTCACCAGCTCTCAGTGGGGAGGAAAGCAGAGTGATAGAGCCAGTTCAGAGATGGGGATTATTAGGAGGCCATGACTGGTAAAGGCCAGGGGGGAAATGGGGCCAGGACACCGGGGTTACACCCCTACTCTTTCCGACGAACGCCCTGGGATTTTTAATGACCACAGAGAATCAGGACCTCAGTTTTACATCTCATCCGGAGAACGGTGCCTTTTTACAGTGTAATGTCCTTGTCACTATACTGGGGCATTAGGACCCACACAGACTACAGGGTGAGCGCCACCTACTGGCCCCACTAACACCTCTTCCAGCAGCAGCCTTAGCTTTCCCAGGAGTCTCCCCTCCAGGTACTGACCAGGCTCACACTGCTGAGGTTCAGTGGGCTGCTGGTGGTAGGTTTCAGTGTGATATGGCTGCTGGCTTATATAGAAGGAGAGAGATGGAAAGAGGGACAGACAGTGATTAATAAGACAGTCATGTAGGGAGAATAACTGGGATATAGCAGAGACGGTGCACAAAGGGCATGGTCTTATTCCAGACAGAGAGGACAGAGAGTGGACACTGTGCTGACCTTGATGCCTTTGGTGTCCTCTTCATCGAAGGAGCCGATGTCGAAGGCGTCTGCTGCGTTCACCTCCCCCCGCGGCGGAATTAGAGGCGGAGAGTACTGCAACCATGAGACACACTGCGTCACCAAGACTGAGCACACCCAGACAGACTATACAGAGACAGAAGCACACAAACAGTCTCACCTTCTGCAGATACACCTGCTGCCAGTCGATCCCTTTAAAAAACACATGCTCCTTCACCTCCTGAGCCCTAAAGATGACAAACACAGTCACTGTCTCTAGCGATTTAACTTCTTTCTTCCTCCCCCTCTCTCAGAAAGGGCAAACTAACATGACCTCCTGGGAAGGAAAGCCACTGAAGCGAACCACTCTGCGCTCAGTGTCCTGAAAGGCTGGTGTTCAGCATGTGAACTCCACGGGCTGGTCAGTGCTGTGTGAGTGCATCCCCTGTGCCTGCTGCTCTCCTCTCTGTCACACACAGTTACACCTGCACTTGATGACCAGATCCCCCTCCCACCCCACTGCATTGCCAGCATTGAACACCAGGTAGAAGCACTGAACTCCTCTCAATACAGAGAATACTGGCAGGCAGAGAAATAAAGATGATTCAGAGGCACTGAGAAAGAGGAAAAGAAGATGGGGGAAAGAAAGTTACAAATGACAGAAGGCCATTAGGCCCACCTAGGTTATTTGCATGCTAGCAGTCAATTCATAGCAGGATCTCATCCGGCCACTTCCTGAAAGAAGACAGGGTATCAGCTCTTACACCCGTAATAGAGACATGACATTTCCTCTGAATTATAATAATAAAATACTAATAACAGCTCATTAATCACTGAATATCATATGCAGAGGATTTCTGCCTCTCCCTACTGACGGACGTGACCTATGCCCTGAGGCAGGGACCACAGAGCCTCACCCCCGGCCCAGACAGCCCAGCCTCTTGGCAACATCGCGCTGCAGCAGCCCTTCCAGCAGGGACTTCAGCTCCGGGGAGAACGAGTCTGGCAGCTCCACGTTCTGAGAGACAGAGAGAGGTGGGGCGTGAGACTGAAGCGGTACAGCTGTCAGTGTCAGTGTGCACAGGTGTGTGATCCTGGTCTCTGACAAGAGGTATGTGTCCCAGGTGTGTTCCAGGTAAGAGGGAGTGACACCGACAGCTGTGGCAGTTCAAACTTGCACCCCACCAGATGTGTACGTGTGTGTCCCTCTGGTGTATGGACAGGTGTGTAGGTGCTGTCCTTACCATGGTGAGCGTCATGCGGTCAATTTCATGTTTGTCTTTGGTCTTGTGCTGCCGGAACGGACTGTGCCTAGACAGACGGACAGGTTACTGAGTACTTACTGCATTATAAAATAGTACAATAATGACACTTTCACTGTACATAAACAAGACTGGTATCTTAATTATTATAATCCAATACAACAATGACTGTGGCACCAGCCCGTCATCTCTGAGCTGAACCTGCATAGAGAGCAGAGGCTGGGAGACACACACACGGAGGCCAGGAGCAACTTCAACAGACAAGGCTGATAAATTACACAAAGGAACAAGTAATAGGTTTATTCCCTGCTGAAAAAAGAAAAAAACACAATGTTTCAGCCGTGGAGCCTTCTTCAAGTGTGAGAAAGACAGGGCAGTAAGCAAAGGTAATGTAGTGGGAGAACAAAAGCTCTCTCCCAGACGTAATTTGTTCTCCCACTACATTACCTTTGCTTACTGCCCTGTCTTTCTCACAGCTGAAGAAGGCTCCACGGCCGAAACGTTGTGTTTTCGTCTTTTTTCAGCACGGAATAAACCTATTACTTGTTCCTTTGCAGCCTACGCATGCTGACGCAGCTCCCCACCTGAACTACTACAACTTACACAATGGCTATGGACACAAGGAAGGTGATGGAGAGAGAGAAAGGAGATATAGTGATGGGAGGACAGAGAGAGAGGACAAAAAAATCCTCACACCTGCAGGAATAAGAACACCTCTCAATCCCACTGGGAGAGGGTGGAGACAACTCAACTCAATAGAGCTGGCAACCCAGTGTGTGATCTCCTCTCCCAGCCTTAGGAACAGACAGTGAGCCTATCTCTCTATAACAAAAATACAGCACGTAATCTCCTGTCCAAGCCTTAGGAACAGACATTGAGCCTGTCTCTCAATAATAATAATACAGTGTGTGATCACCTGTCAAAGCCTGAGGAACAGACAGGGAGTCTGTTTCTCAGTGTTTTGCGTTGTATGTAAAAGTCCTATAATTTATTTAATTTATAAATAAATATAAATATTCTATTGATTCTATATACTATGGCAACACTGTAATTTACCAATCATGAAAATAAAGCTGTTTGAATTAAAATCAGATATGAATAAATTGTGGAGGGGAATGGGAAGAGTCAGTCAGTCAGTGAGTGAGTGTGGAGGGGAGTGGGGAGAGTCAGTCAGTGAGTGAGTGTGGAGGGGAGTGGGGAGAGTCAGTCAGTCAGTGAGTGAGTGTGGAGGGGAGTGGGGAGAGTCAGTCAGTCAGTCAGTGAGTGAGTGTGGAGGGGAGTGGGGAGAGTCAGTCAGTGAGTGAGTGTGGAGGGGAGAGGGGAGAGTCAGTCAGTCAGTGAGTGTGGAGGGGAGTGGGGAGAGTCAGTCAGTCAGTGAGTGAGTGTGGAGGGGAGTGGGGAGAGTCAGTGAGTGAGTGTGGAGGGGAGTGGGGAGAGTCAGCGAGTGAGTGAGTGTGGAGGGGAGTGGGGAGAGTCAGTCAGTCAGTGAGTGAGTGTGGAGGGGAGTGGGGAGAGTCAGTCAGTCAGTGCATGAGTGTGGAGGGGAGTGGGGAGAGTCAGTCAGTCAGTGAGTGAGTGTGGAGGGGAGTGGGGAGAGTCAGTCAGTCAGTGAGTGAGTGTGGAGGGGAGTGGGGAGAGTCAGTCAGTGAGTAAGTGTGGAGGGGAGTGGGGAGAGTCAGTCAGTGAGTGAGTGTGGAGGGGAGTGGGGAGAGTCAGTCAGTCAGTGAGTAAGTGTGGAGGGGAGTGGGGAGAGTCAGTCAGTCAGTGAGTGAGTGTGGAGGGGAGTGGGGAGAGTCAGTCAGTCAGTGAGTGAGTGTGGAGGGGAGTGGGGAGAGTCAGTCAGTGAGCGAGTGTTGAGGGGAGTGGGGAGAGTCAGTCAGTGAGTGAATGTGGAGGGGAGTGGGGAGAGTCAGTCTGAGTGTGTGAGTGTGGAGGGGAGTGGGGAGAGTCAGTCAGTCAGTGAGTGAGTGTGGAGGGGAGTGGGGAGAGTCAGTCAGTGAGTGAGTGTGGAGGAGAGTGAGGAGAGTCAGTCAGTCAGTGAGTGAGTGTGGAGGGGAGTGGGGAGAGTCAGTCAGTCAGTGAGCGACTGTGGAGGGGAGTGGGGAGAGTCAGTCAGTGAGTGAGTGTGGAGGAGAGTGAGGAGAGTCAGTCAGTCAGTGAGTGAGTGTGGAGGGGAGTGGGGAGAGTCAGTCAGTCAGTGAGTGAGTGTGGAGGGGAGTGGGGAGAGTCAGTCAGTCAGTGAGTGTGGAGGGGAGTGGGGAGAGTCAGTCAGTCAGTGAGTGAGTGTGGAGGGGAGTGGGGAAAGTCAGTCAGTCAGTGAGTGAGTGTGGAGGGGAGTGGGATGAGTCAGTCAGTGAGTGAGTGAGTGTGGAGGACAGTGGGTAGAATCAGTGAGTGAGTATGGAGGGGAGTGGGGAGAGTCAGTTAGTGTGGAGGGCAGTGGGGAGAGTCAGTCAGTCAGTGAGTGAGTGTGGAGGGGAGTGGGGAGAGACAGTCAGTGAGTGAGTGTGGAGGGGAGTGGGGAGAGTCAGTCAGTCAGTGAGTGAGTGTGGAGGGGAGTGGGGAGAGTCAGTCAGTGAGTGAGTGAGGAGGGGAGTGGGGAGAGTCAGTCAGTCAGTGAGTGTGAGGGGAGTGGGGAGGGTCAGTCAGTGAGTGAGTGTGGAGGGCAGTGGGGAGAGTCAGTCAGTGAGTGAGTGAGTGAGTGTGAAGGGGAGTGGGGAGAGTCAGTCAGTCAGTGAGTGAGTGAGTGAGTGAGTTTGGAGGGGAGTGGGGAGAGTCAGTCAGTGAGTGAGTGTGGAGGGGAGTGGGGAGAGTCAGTCAGTGAGTGAGTGTGGAGGGGAGTGGGGAGAGTCAGTGAGTGAGTGTGGAGGGGAGTGGGATGAGTCAGTCAGTGAGTGAGTGTGGAGGACAGTGGGTAGAGTCAGTGAGTGAGTGTGGAGGGGAGTGGGGAGAGTCAGTGTGGAGGGGAGTGGGGAGAGTCAGTCAGTCAGTCAATCAGTGAGTGAGTGTGGAGGGGAGTGGGGAGAGTCAGTCAGTCAATCAGTGAGTGAGTGTGGAGGGGAGTGGGGAGAGTCACTCAGTCAGTCAGTGAGTGAGTGAGTGTGGAGGGGAGTGGGGAGAGTCAGTCAGTGAGTGTGGAGGGGAGTGGGGAGAGTCAGTCAGTGAGTGAGTGTGGAGGGGAGTGGGGAGAGTCAGTCAGTGAGTGAGTGTGGAGGGGAGTGGGGAGAGTCAGTCAGTCAGTGAGTGAGTGTGGAGGGGAGTGGGGAGAGTCAGTCAGTGAGTGAGTGAGGAGGGGAGTGGGGAGAGTCAGTCAGTCAGTGAGTGTGAGGGGAGTGGGGAGGGTCAGTCAGTGAGTGAGTGTGGAGGGGAGTGGGGAGAGTCAGTCAGTGAGTGAGTGAGTGAGTGTGAAGGGGAGTGGGGAGAGTCAGTCAGTCAGTGAGTGAGTGTGGAGGGGAGTGGGGAGAGTCATTCAGTGAGTGAGTGTGGAGGGGAGTGGGGAGGGTCAGTCAGTGAGTGAGTGTGGAGGGGAGTGGGGAGAGTCAGTCAGTGAGTGAGTGAGTTTGGAGGGGAGTGGGGAGAGTCAGTCAGTGAGTGAGTGAGTGTGGAGGGGAGTGGGGAGAGTCAGTCAGTCAGTGAGTGAGTGTGGAGGGGAGTGGGGAGAGTCAGTCAGTGAGTGAGTGTGGAGGGGAGTGGGGAGAGTCAGTGAGTGAGTGTGGAGGGGAGTGGGATGAGTCAGTCAGTGAGTGAGTGTGGAGGACAGTGGGTAGAGTCAGTGAGTGAGTGTGGAGGGGAGTGGGGAGAGTCAGTGTGGAGGGGAGTGGGGAGAGTCAGTCAGTCAGTCAATCAGTGAGTGAGTGTGGAGGGGAGTGGGGAGAGTCAGTCAGTCAATCAGTGAGTGAGTGTGGAGGGGAGTGGGGAGAGTCAGTCAGTCAATCAGTGAGTGAGTGTGGAGGGGAGTGGGGAGAGTCACTCAGTCAGTCAGTGAGTGAGTGAGTGTGGAGGGGAGTGGGGAGAGTCAGTCAGTGAGTGAGTGTGGAGGAGAGTGAGGAGAGTCAGTCAGTGAGTGTGGAGGGGAGTGGGGAGAGTCAGTCAGTGAGTGAGTGTGGAGGGGAGTGGGGAGAGTCAGTCAGTGAGTGAGTGTGGAGGGGAGTGGGGAGAGTCAGTCAGTCAGTGAGTGTGAGGGGAGTGGGGAGGGTCAGTCAGTGAGTGAGTGTGGAGGGGAGTGGGGAGAGTCAGTTAGTGTGGAGGGGAGTGGGGAGAGTCAATCAGTCAGTCAATCAGTGAGCGAGTGAGGAGGGGAGTGGGGA